>NW_027556098.1:95461527-95609027 GCF_003287225.1 Phascolarctos cinereus
TGAAAAACTGTTTTTAGAATTTTTATTTGTTTATTAATTCATACATGTATCTAGGAGCTCCAATTTTCAGGTGGCAGAGAGCCCAGTGACCAAGGATAAAGTTCGGGCTATGATTGCCCCAAAGCCCAGTGTATCAGGTAGCACAGCAGCTCCCACTCAAAATCCCATGTAGGAGTCATCTCTGTGGGGCATGACCCTTTATACCACAAGGTACATTGACTCCATAAACCTCATCTTACTGTTTGGGACTAGAAGTACATCTTCATAGGCATTGATACTTCTACCCATTATGACTTCATCTAGTCAATCTTTTACCATAAATGTCCAGAAACTTATTTCTTTGCATGGTGTGATATAGTGGGTTTCTTCTTAATCCCTCTTATTCATAGTCCAAGCCATACAATATTGGGTCTGCATCCTTGATATTAATCAAATCCCTACCATTCAGGAGCAGCAGACTTCACAGAAAGTACATATAAGCTATCAGAGTAATAGCTATGATCACCTTTGTATCTATGAAGGGGAAATTCATGTTAATAAGACAAACCACCAGTTGGCCATTCAGTCTCTACTAGCATTAGCTCTTTTAGCCAAAAATCTGGTGAAAGGCAGGATGAGTAGACAAATGAGGAAGGGAAGCAGACAGAAATAATGATTCAGCCAATATGCCTGCCCACCTTTGCAGAGCAAAATGAGAACCAGTTCTGTTTACATCCCCTTTGAGACCCTCACTTATTTCATGAAGTGATAGGGAATGTTATATGATGGAAATGCAGTCAGCAGACCTGGGTCAAATCCCAGCCTCTATACTTGCTACCTCTATAGCCTTAAGCAAGGCATTTAACTTCCCTGGGCCATATTTTTTTTGTTTATTTTCTCTTGGACCAGATAGCCTCTGAGGCCCCTTTCAGTTCTAGATCAATGATTCTTTGAGCCAGTAACTACATTTAATGGGTAGAAGACTCTAAAATCAATGTAATGTTCTCTATAGGCACAAGATGCAGAACTACAGTACTCAGCTGGCTTGATAGCACCTGTAGATTTTCCAGTAGACTTGAACTGACAGCAATGAAATTTTTGCCTTGGAATGATTCAATGACTCTTGGTATAAGGCAGAAATTAGAGTAATTCTACATGACTAAGGAGTACTCTATTTGGCTGGTTGTAGGAGACCAAATCCATCAAATTCTATGTCTTTGACCCATTAATTATGAGTGAGGGGACATTATCCTAAATAGGATTCCTGCAAGCAAAGGTGTGGGTCTTCTTATCAAACTGACCAAATTCAGTAGATCTGGAACCAGAGGATGGAGAAACTGTGAGGATCTGACTTTAAGTGAATGAATAGCCAAAAAAAAAAAAAAAGAAAAGAAAAGAAAACTTTCAGTTGAGCTACTATACCCTACAACTATTTCCAATCAGATTGACCTTGGCCACTTCTTCTCCTTGGATACTTTATAGGATGATATAGGAGATGTTCAGATATTACTCAATAATATGTTAGTTGTAGTCTAACGGCCAAATTGGGTATATCCAGATAAAGGTCAATGGCAAGATACTATGTGAAACCATGAAGTGTGTATGCCAGCCCTCTTTCCCCATCACAGACAATACTTCTCTTCTTTAAAAAAAAAAATTCTTAGTGCTATGTTCCTCCTGAAATTGTCATATCTTTACTTCCTTGAGTACTTATGTAAATTCCCAATAGAATATAAAGTCTTTGAGAGTAAAGATTAAAAACAAATCCTATCTTTCTACCCCTATCATGTGACACAGTATCTTGCACAAAGTTAGCACCTAATTAATACTTATTGAATTGAATTTTGCATTTGACCACCCAAAATGGATCCATCTTTTACAAGTTCATATTCTTGCAACATCTCAAAAATCATACCTTATGTTCTTCTACAAAGTGAGGACAGGAGACATTTTTAAATACAACACTGGGGGTGTGCTACTTGCTCAAAGATGGTAGATTTCTCACCAGGGCTGGCTGGGATCTAAATGTGGAAGGAGAAAGCAAAAGAATGGACAGTGCTGGTGATGACTTGAAGGTGTTTAGTTAATTGGGCCAATGAGCTAGAAAAGTGTTTCCAACAAGAACAGTACCTGAATCCAAAGTCACACAGTTATACCTTCTGTAGGCTGCATGATATACCAAAATTTGGTATTGGGAAAAGCTTGGTATTGTCCACAATGGGTAATTATCATAAGTTTTAAAAATCTAGATGTTGATTTGGGGTATGGAATGAACAGAAATAACTTTAAATGCTTACTGTGTTAGGGATAGAAACACTGACCAGTAATCACACCTGCATTTTTCCCAAAAAGGGGGAGGTATATTCTTTGGTTTTCCCCTCACAGAAAGTGTCATTAATCACTTAGTTCAAAATTCTCCAACAATTTCTTCAATTTTAAGATTTTCCTTTTGTTTATATTTTTGTTAGATTTGCCCAACTCTGAAAGAGGAACATTAAAGTCGCCTACTGTTATTATATCATTATCTATATCTTTTTTTTAATTCAGTTCATTAATTCTTTGTTAATTTAAATGCTATGCTATTTGGAGGATATAAGGTTAATATTGATATTGACTTGTTGTCATGGTTCTTTTAAACATAATGTAATTTTTTTGTTTGAAAAAGGTATAACACTTCAAGACTCTAAACTATATTATAAGCAGCAATCATTGAAATCATCTAACACTGGTTAAAAAATAGAAAAGTAAAGCAGTGAAACAGACTAGATTAGGAAGAATCAAAAATACCTGAACACAGTAATTCAGTGTTCAATAAACCATCAAAACATAAAATACCTAGGAAAGAGCCCCCTAATTTATAAGAACTGGAAAAACTGGAAAGCAGTCTCGTAGAAATTAGGCTCAGATCAACTTCCTCTATCATATTCCACTATAAATTCTTAACAAATACGCTATCTAAATATTAAAAACCATGCCATAAAAATTGTAAGAGAAATAGATCATATAATTTCATAGCTAAGGGATGGGAGTAAATTCTTAACCAAACAAAGGAGAGAGATAATTACCAAAAATAAGATATGTACTAGGTAGAGCATGTCTGAGTAATGCTTTATGACAGGGTATAAAAATGTCCATCTTTGGGGGATTGGAGGTAGCTGATTGATAGAGGAAGAACCACCCAGTCTGTACCATAGCACCAGGCTCACTAGATAAGGAGAATATCACTCAAAAAATGGCTAGGTCACAGATAGACATGTATATCTGCACTCTATGTTTTGTTTTGAGATTAAATTCTAATTAGCTAAATTCTCTGAGAATTATCAGTGTCTCTTTCCCTTGAATTGCTAAATGAACTATGAATATAAATATAAATATAAACGAATCCCTGCTTCTTTCTCCTCTTCAAACCATGTTTTAAAAAGTTATTACTGACATTGAGTTCAAAACTCTATATAAATATAGATAAATACTCTTCAAGCTTACTATGTCAAACACATGGGCCACTGGGCTTCATTATGGCCTGAGTATACAGGAATAAAATTAAAATGTAATTGAGAAATATTTAACAAAATATATATATATATATATATATATATATGTATATTATATATATAATATCACATAGATAGTATTAACGTGATTTCCAAGTCAGTATGTGTCCAAGAAAGATCTTATGGATGGTTTTGTGGTCTCCATTTCAATTGAATTTGACATCACTGACCAACTCCAGGTAATTTAACTATTTTTGTTTTTGTATTTATCTTGGTTTTTATTAGACCATTTCCTGAAACCCTACTGCCTTGTACATAGTAGGGTTTCAGGAAATGGTTGATGAATGAATGAGAGATTAAATAAATGAGGGGGGAAATGCTGCATGGGAAGGTAAAAGATAGGTAGTTTCTCATCCTAGCAAAGAAGGATAACAGAATATTTGCAATAATATACTCTGACTTTTTTTTCCTTTTCTTTTTATCACTAGAGCTTAGCACAGTGCCTGGCACATTGTTGGTTTAATAAATACTGGTTGACTGCCTGAAGAACACAAATTAATAAATGTAATGATACATTCATATGCTTGACTATTCTGATTTCATCATTTTAGTAAACTGTTAGGTGGGGGCAAGAATAGAATAAGCATTTATTATGGCCTACTACCATGTGCCAGGCACAGTACTAAGTCCTCTACAAATATCATCTCTTATTATGGAGATTACAATACATATCCGACTTAGGACCCAAAGCCTAGAGAGTTTTCTGAGGCTTAGAGATGCCAATAGCTTGTCCAGGTAAGTGTCAGAGGAAAGATTGAACCTAGATATTACTGCATCTGAATGTGCCTCCAAATTGACTGCTCTGTGTTATTCAATTAAACAAGAAATATCATTAGGGACACACATTTAACAAAGCAAACAATGGCAACAACTACAAAACCCATTACCTGTACTCCAGAAGTTTGCTGCCTGCTCGGAGAAATAACATGTACACAGATTAAGTAAATGCAGAATACATACAAAGTCGATAAAAAGTAATTTTGGGGGCAGTGAGAAGAAGGAAAGCACTAATAACTAAGGAAATCATAAAAAGCCTTTTATAGGGCAAAGGAGGAAATCCTGGGGTTGCAAAAGCACAGAGTTAGGAGATTTAAAAAAAAGTCATATGTCAGAAACATCAAATAGTTTGTCACTCGATAAGCATTTAGTTAGCACCTACTCTGTTCCAGGCACTGTGCTAAGCACTAAGGATACAAAGAAAGGTAAAAGACAGCCTCTACTCTCAGAAGCTGAATTCTAACAAGTCAGCTTGCTATGCTGAGTACATAAGGTGCAATGATGTCCAATCAGCCTGATGAAATAGATTGGAACCACACTGAGAAAGGCTTTAAATGTCAACAATCCTTGTATAGTATATCATATATTATGCAACTATTTAAATATGCAATGCATTTTCATATCAAGAAGTCTGGGTCAGGAAGACATAGGTTTGAATCCTGCCACAGATGCTTACTTGCTGTGTGACCCTGGGCATCACTTAACCTTTCTTAGCCTCAGTTTCTTTATTTGTAAAAAATACCTCTCAGAGTTACTATGATTGCCAAATTATATATGTAAAGCACTGTGCAAACTATGAGGCTTTTTGCAAATGATAGCTATTATTATGAAAAACAGAATTTAAGATATTGTATAGAATTAAATCTGTAAACAATAAAGAGAAAAGAAAAAAGAAAAACAATGACTCAGTTATTTCCTACCTGTGTGACCTTGGCCAAGTCACTTATCTCTTTGGGTTTTATTTTCCTCATCTGTAAAATGAGAGTATTGGACCTGAAGACCTCTGAAGTTCTTAATCTATGAACAAAAGGAAAACCAAAGTACAAAGGCACAAAGTCAAATTGTGTGTTTTCATTCGCTGCTGTGACAATAACTTGGGGAGCTTTTTATAATGAAAGATAGACTGAATAATGATCCAAATAAAATTTTAATTTTCCTTCATTTTGTGTCTATAGGGAAATTACTATTCCTAGTACTTAAAAGGAACAGAATGGTGGTTTCCATTATTCATATTCAGGTGACTATTGTGCAATTCATCCCATAGATCTTTTATGTGACCCACAAAGAGCTTTTAATGCAGTCAATATAAAATGGGACATTGTGGGTTGATGAAGTCACACAGCAATGGCTGGTTCAGAGAAGGTTCAGAAAGAATCTTCATTGCAGAAGGGCACAGGGAATGTGTTTGTGGAAGAATTGATCAAAGAGTCACGCCTGGCATTTTCAGTGGAATTGGTGCATTTCTCCCATTAAACTTGTAATGACGTGGATCTGAGACGTACTTAGTTCATGGATCACTGGAACAATATTGTGTCAACATGTACTTAGGGAGTCTTCAGTGTATGGATCGCTGGAGTGATAGGCTGTAATGATAGCTAGGCAATGCATATTATTAGGGAACCCTAATCTAGAAATTATGGGTATGACAGACCACAGGAATTTTACAAGAAAATACTGGCAAGTCCTTAATTAGCAACATTAATGGTTGAATTAAAATGGTTAACCAAAGAAAGATAAAACCTTTGAGGGGGGAAAAACTTTTGAGGGGAAATATGTTTGTTTATAACCTTCAGAGCTTTACTTAGTTCCTCTAACAATCTCTCTGAATCACCTACATTTTAAATTGAATGCTTTTCTGCAGTCCTAGTTGTTGAAAGTTGTATCAACTTTAATTCTTCAACCATTTCTACAGATTAGTTTCTTGGATGATTTTTACTATTGGTTTGCCTTTAAGCTTTCCCATTATGTTTAAGGTGCTGGGGAAGGAGGTGGGATGGGGTTCTTTGATTTAATCAGGGTAGGAAACTTCCCATGTATTAACTCCATATGCCTTGACCTCAGCAACTCCTCTGTAATTTATAATCTTCAGAGAATTTACTGGAGCACTAAGAGGTGAATTACTTGCCTGTGGTAATACAGCTCATGTCAAATGTCAGACTTAAACCCAGGTCTTCTTGACTCCCAGAGCAGCCCTCTAACCATTATACCAGGCTGCTTCTCCAAATCACCCAGATAAATAACTCATTGGATTTTTGCCTGGTTAACTGGTATACAGGAGAACTGATAAGGTAAACAAAAGCTACAGGGCATGGAATAAATCTCATGATAGAGAGTAACTGCAAGACGTTGTGTCTCAGGATACAGTTAAGACCCTTCTAGTTATTATCATCATTGTCATCATCCACAGACACCTATTGAGCACCTACTATGTTTAGCTGCACTATGCTAAATAAAATATTTATTTGATGATCTCTGGGAAGTGCTCTGAGGTCCTCATAGAAAGTGAAAAAATGGTCACCATTTGATTCGTAATTCACAGTGACCCATCTTCAGCATGTGGTCAGAAGAGGAATTGACTTCTTTTTAGATGATTATACATAGTTCAAGACTGCAAACAATAAGCATATATCCCCAGGAGAAAACTCATAAACTTATCTATCCAATGAATATAGAAAATCAAATGAAATAATATGTGCAAAGTACTTTGTATGCCATAAATGAACCAACAAGCATTTATTTAGCACCTATGAAGTACCTGGAAGTACTCAGATATAAACTCAAAAGTGATGTATTCCCTGATCTCAAGGAACATACATTAAAATGATGGATAGAGATTTGTTTATATATATACATATATATATATATACACATATATACATACATATATATGTATGTATGTATATATGTATATGTATACATATGCATACACACATACATACAATATATATACACACATATATATGTGTGCATGGGTATATGTGTATGTGTATATGTTTGTGTCTATATTTGTATAGGTATATAAGTGGGCAGCTAGGTGGCACAGTGGATAGAGTGCTGGGTCCAAAGTCAGGAAGATCTGAGTTCAAATCCAGCCACAGACACTTACTAGCTATGTGACCCTGGGCAGTCACTTAGCCTTATTTGCCTCAGTTTCCTCATCTTCAAATGAGCTGGAGAAGGAAATAGCAAACCACTTTAGTATCTTTGCCAAGAAAACCCCAAATGGAATCACAAAGAGTTGGACACAACTGAAAAATGACTGAGCAACAGCAATGTATAGTATGTGTATATTTATATGTTTACATGACTTGGAGTTAGGAGACCTGGGTGCTTAATCTGAATCTGCCACTACTTGACTTGTTGTCTTTGGAAACTCGGGCAAGTCACAGCTTCTCTGAATACCATTTTTCTCATCTGCAAAACAAGGAAGTTGAATGATAATGAGATACTTCTTAGCTCTTAGAGAAATGTTGTTGTTTTATTGTTTCAGTCATGTCCAACTTTTCATGATCCCATTTGGGGTTTTCTTGGCGAAGATACTGAAGTGGATTGCCATTTCCTTCTCCAGATCATTTTACAGGTGAGGAAACTGAGGCAAACAGGGTTAAGAGACCTGCCCAAGGTCACACAGCTAGTAAGTGTCTGAGGCCAGATTAGAACTCAGATCTTCCTGACTCCAGGCCCAGCTCACTCTCCACAGCACCACCTAGCTGCCCTACGTCTTGTGGAGAAGAGGATCATATAAGGATCCCCAGAGCTGAAAAGTAAGTAGCAAGGTATAAAGCCCTGGCATGGACAGACAAAAGGCATGGATCCTAACTGCCATAATGATGCCTAAAGCCCCATAGAATAAGGAAATAAGAAATCTGAGCTTTGGGGAAGCTCCAGAGACCATAAGGGAGTTTAGGAAGAAATCAAGGCATTATGTACACAGCCAATTTTTGGTCATGAGGCCATGCCATGCTTTTTACATTTCTGAAGTATCAAAAGTTTTCCTAGTCTTTTCCCTCAATTCTGGATGGAACCAGGAATAACGTTGTACTCATTTTACAATGGGTACAGAGATTTTTCCCCACTGTGGCTTTCTTTTACAGCTCTGCCCTAATTAAATATTTTGCTACCTTAATGTGTAGTTCTTTTTGTGTTCTATCAGAAAGTGGCAAACTGAATTTAGTTGACCTGGGAAGTTCCCAGGAATCATTCAGAATAGGATCAAATAAGCCAGATGAGATAAATTATCAGCCAAAATATTCCAACATTGAATCCCTGATCTGAGTGGTCTAGAGTTAAGTAGTATACAAATTATGTACATAACTAATCTATAAAATAAAAAATATAAATATTATTTTCCTTATTTTAAATGAATCAGAATTGCAGGTTAGAGTTCAAGAAATTTTAGAAGATTTCTAATCCAACACCTTCATTTTACAAATGGGGACACTGAGGCCCAGAGAGGTAAAATGACCTGCTTGAAATAATATAGCAAGTAAATGACAGAATTGAGTCTCTTACAGAGGCCTGCTGATTCCAAGGAGGGTGCTTCTTTCTATTTTACCAGGCCACTTTCTCAAAATTGTATTTCAAGGAAGACGTTGTTTCTCAAGGTCACAGGCCTACCAAGTATCAGAACCAGACTTTTACCCAGTCTTCTTGTTTCCAAGTTCTGTGCTCTTTCCAGGGTGTTATGCTATCTCCAAAAGTAAAGACTGATTGAAATCTGTATCATATGTGTGAAAACAGATTTGCTTCAAGGAACTCTGTCACTGAAGCAAAACCCTTACATACCAGAATATGACACTGATTCAAAGAAAGCATCTGAAAGTTCAGGCATGGCTAAAGCGACATATTAAACTATTATGGTATTTATAGGCAAAATAGTCAGGCTCTCCTAACTTGAAAATTTATTTTTAATAATTAAATTTTTCAGAAAAAGAGTAAAAAGATAAGTGTTTCTCTCTGCTTAACTAACGTTGAATAGTAACCATCAAATCCATTACAAAAAATCAGAATTGGTATCAATTTATGAGTGTGTGTGTGTGTGTGTGTTCTGGCAATTAGCATTGTAATAAATGTAGATAGCTAACAGTGAATATTGGATTTGTGAAAAATTTACCTAAAAAGAGAAGGCTTTTTAATTTAAAAGATTACCCTTAGATAGCTTCCTTTACCCAAGGATCTCAAATTCATTTATATGGGTTCTCATGTTACTTTACAATGTCTCTGCAAAATATTTCATTTCTAATTTCACCAATGGGTGGGGGAAACCTAGGGAAAATTATATCCCTTGATATTTGAAATGACTTCTGCTAGGTTCATTATCAATTTTGGCAACCAGTATTTGGGATTTGAATTCTTTGTTTTGCCTTTTTAGAGGTGACAGATATGTCAGAGTAATCTTGGGTACTTCATTGAAGTTACAGCTTGCTGATCATTTACATAAATCATAATAACTAGAGCCTCTCTAAAACACTATTCTCAGGATAAATACTAGGGTGAAATATATCACAGATTTATAGAAGGCTGCTTAAAAAAAAAGTCTTGTATATCACCTAATCTAACTACTTTACAAGGTTGGGCTTTATAAGGGTCTTCTTCCAAGGTGCATAAGAGAGTCAGGACACAACGGTTTGTAGAAAAAGATCTCAATGGAGAAAAACAGTTTTGTTTTGCTTTGGGTTTTTTTGTTTGTTTGTTTGTTTTCCCAGAAAGGCAGGTATCTAAAAATTGGCAGACTCCTGGAACTAGTAGAAGGCAGATAAAGTACTATTTGAATGTAATTAATGGGAATAAATCAAGCAAATCTTTGAACACCTAAAGGCAAGCTTTCACACCCATCCAGTTCTCTGAAGGCCTAAAGTCACAAATTATTTGGAGCAAGGCTAGAGTAGAAAGAAGCAGGAAACCACCAAGAAGTTGTGCAAGCAATGCCTGGGATGTAAATTTTAGGTTTTCTTGGGAACCAAAGGAGAAGATAAAATTAAGCAAAGTCAGATTAAACACATACACACACACACACACACACACTCACTCACGCATGTTCACAAAGATACAGCTAACATACCATCAGTTAAAAGGAAGCACAGAGCAGTTTAATCAAATGCTGGAGCTAAACAATAGAGCAAAGGCAGAGGAGAATGGTCAGCTTATCCTGGGTCTGATTCCTACTTCAATCACTTTCTGTATGCATGACTGTCAGCCTAATCATGTTACTTGAACTATTTAGTCCTCACTTTTTCTCTCTATAAAACAAGGCAGTTGAAATAAACGGCCTCACTGGTCCCTTCTTTCTATCTAATACTATCACCCTAATAACAACTAGCAAAAACTCAACTCACTCTGAAGATGTCATGTATAACTGTTTAAAAACTTTTTTTAATTGAATTCAAGTAGGCTTTAACATAGAAAGAGAAGACTTTATTTAAGTAGTACATAGGACATGGCGCAGTGGATAGAGTGCCAGGCCTGGAGCCAAGAAGACCTGAATTCAAATCTGACCTCTGACACATACTAGCTATGTGACCCTGGCCAAGTCACTTAACCCCGTTTGCCTCAGTTTCCTCATCTGTAAAATGAGCTGGAGAAGGAAATGGCAAATTACTTCAGTGTCTTTGCCAAGAAAACCCCAAATGAGGTCACGAAGACAACTGACAACAACAAAAAGTGCATAAGGGGCAGCTAGGTGGAGCAATGGATAGAGCATCAGCCCTGAAGTCAAGAGGACCTGAGTTCAAATCCAGCCTCAGACACTTGATACTAGCTGTGTCACCCTGGGCAAGTCATTTAACCCCAATTGCAGAAGAAGAAGAAGGAAAAAGTACTTAACTTGTACCTAACTACACAGTGTGATACAGTACAAAGGTTTCAGTGTCAAAAGACCTAGATTCCAATCCTGCCTCTGTCACTTGCTATACATATCACCTCAGGCAAGTTAATTAACATCTCCAGGTGTCAGTTTCTTCATTTCTAAGGTGAAGGGGCTGGACTAAATGATCTCTAAAGTCCCTAATGCCTCTCTCTCTCTCTCTCTCTCTCTCTCTCTCTCTCTCTCTCTCTCTCTCTCTCTCTCTCTCTCTCTCTCTCTCTCTCTCTCTTTCTCTGTCTCTCTCTGTCTGTCTCTCTGTCTCTGTCTCTCTCTGTCTCTGTCTCTGTCTGTCTGTCTCTCTGTCTCTCTTTCTATCTCTCTCTCTCTCTCTCATCTCAATACCTATATCTCCTATTTAAAGCTTGAGAAAAAAATAAGTTTGACCCAAACTTTGGTACTTGAAAATAATCTAGTTTTATTTTACTTGACAGCAGGTATATTAAAAGAGGTAGGCTTTATCTCCAAAGAAGCACCCTTCTTTCCCAACAATGTGTGCTTTTAAAAGTAAAAATTCACTTTGCTATCTCTTCTTAACTATCTGTCCCCTTCCCTACCCAAATTTAGAAGAACTGGGGAGGAGGTATGAGATATTGCAACATCAGAGGATATAAAAATTGGGAAGATAGCAGCAGACCAGAGCAAGTTATTTAGAGGTTCATTAATTCACTCTTTGAATGCTTAGATTAATCTTCTTAAAATTAGTGTTTGCCTCTGGACCAACTAGGTGGTGATAAATTTATTAAATGTCTTTCATCCTGACAAATCCTAAATTGCCAAATGTTGCTTTATTTGTATATGTGTATATGTGTATGCAAAGTAGTGCAGAGGGTAATTGGAAAGATTCAGACTTTCTCCTTAGAGCTGAGAGGTAAGGAGATTAGTTATAGCACCAATCTGAGGTGTATCCAGGGAAAGTGACACTAGCTAGGGGAGGAGAAGAGTTCCTAAATGTGCTTCCAGGGAGGATCTGGGGTCTTTTATGTGTCTCCTAAGTTTCACCGGGAACCTCCTCACTTTGTTCAGGAGGTAAACAAAGCTTTAGCCCATTAGCACCCACAAGAGCAAATCTATCTATCTCCCTTATCTTTTATTTCCAGGCTTAGTCTTATGTATTAGTAAGGGATGGTGAAGAAAGTGCCACTGATTAGCTTTGGTTTATTAAAAGAAGGTCAAAAAGAAGAGAGAGAGACAGTAGAAACCTTTATTTGTATTACTTCCATTTATACTTTCTCCACAATTTGACCATTACCCCAGAATCCATTACATTTTCTATGCTGCTTATTATCTAGTGGAAAATGTGTGATGCTAGAAGTCAAATGAACTAATGCATATGAGAATGCTTTGAAAAATGTAAATCACTATAAAAATGTAAAGTAATAATCATGCTTACTTTGATACCTCAGGGCCTCTGTGATGGAATCTAATGCAAACTCCTCTCTTTGGCATTTTAAGCTTTTTGCAGCCTGGCTCTAACCTTCCATTCCAGCTTTGTTATATATGACTCCCCTTTGCACATTCTGCTGCCCAATCAATCTGGCCACCTTTCTATTCCTCAAAAACAATACTCCATCTTCCATCAGCATGCCTTTTCATAGGCTGCCCCCACTCCTGGAAACCATTCCCCCTCATCTTCATTTCTTGGAATCTACAGTTTCATTCGAAGCTCAGCTCCAATATTAACCTTCTACATGAGACTTTTTCCGATAACCGTCTATTAGAGCCTGACCCTCCAAATGACCTGATATTTATTATGAATATAGATTTTATGGATTTGTTTGTGTAGAATGTAAGCTCCCTGCGGGCAGAGGTGATTTCATTTTTATCTTGTATCCTCAGTGACTGGTATGGTATCTCATAGCAGATGCTTTACAATCGCCTTTTAAGTGATTAATGTTATCAGTGAAAGTACTATCTAAAACAGTACACATACCAATTCATTAGTGCCTTCTCATCATGCATGACTCTTGGCCATATTCTCCCATCAGTTATCCCTGGACACTCACCCCAAAGTTCTTGGGTATTCTCACTAAATCTTGACATTGCGTGCATGCCATTAGAGCACACAAGCTATCTGTTAGTTATCATTGCATATCAGCCAAGTGTAGGACTTCAAGAAACACAAAGCTTTGTAGTAACTTGGTTTAACTACAGGGTTTAAAGATATCATAGGAACCAGTTTAATGGATCTTGCCTCAAATACCTACTGGTTTTATGACCCTGGGCAAGACATTTATCTGTGCTTTACTCTCCTTTACCTGCAAAATGGAGATACAATAGAAGGAGTTAGGTGGCACAATGGATAGAGCACCAGGCCTGGAGTCAGAAAGACCTGAATTCAAATGCAGCATCAGACACTTATTAGCTGTATGACCTTGGGCAAGTCATTTAACTTCTCTGGGTCTCAGTTTCCTCACATAAGAAATAGGGATAATAATAGCAACAAATAATAAGATAATATTTGTAAAGTGCTCAGCACAATGCCTAGCACATAGTGGGAGCCATATAAATGTTAGCTATTATTGTTATTATTATCATGTCAGAACACCTACATCCTAGAGTAATTCCAAGGATCAAATGAAATAACACCTTTAAGCACTATGAAAGCTTTTAAACACTAGAGAAATGCTAGTTATTATCATCATTATCAGTTTTCTCACGTCATCTTTTTATGGGGTTCAGATAGAAATAGTCCAAGGACAAGACATTATCTTGTTATATTACATTTAATACCTTGAAGAATACTGCACCAGTGGATAAAGTGACTTTTTCTCATCGAAAGACTATTGGGATTAAGCTCATCAGTAGACTCACTGAGAGCATTTGCAGGACAACTCAATTAGGAGACAGAATAACTAGTATGACTTGTGTTTAGCACACAGCAAGAGCTTAACAAATGCTTGTTTCTCCTAGGTTCCTATTTCTTAAAAATGTTTCTTGCTGTATAATTTGAAAGTTATGAGCATTTATTATGCAAACAACTACTAAAATTGTTTTTCTTATGTTTTAGTGCATAAATGTTATGTCTAGGAAATTGCAGGCAATATTTCTGTCTGTAATGATACTCTAGCTCCAGGACCATTTTTTTTTTGGCCATATTCTCAGGAATATTTTGAGACCTGCATTTGTAGAACATGGATTATCATCTGTTAGATTATAAAGGATAGTGAGCCACTAGTATATAATTTAGCCAAGATTTTGTCTTTCTAGGTATCTGATAGATGCTAGAATTTTGCAAACCTGTGATATGTTACATACTTTCCTCCACTTTCTTGCAGAGTCTGCATCAATCAATATGTCTTGGATCCTTAAGGGTAACCTTTCTGTAATTTCAGAAATTTTCAGAAGTAATTTCTGTAATTATCATGATCTAATCTTGAATTTCTATTTGTGTCATCAAACTTAAAAGGGCTTTTCAAAATTGTATTTTAAGTATGCCTATCTCCTTTTCAATAACGTTGAAGACATCAGCATTACTTTTGCTAGCGTTTGTATAGATTTTCATTGTCTTTAGGTTCTTCAGCTTTCCCTTGTTCCAATTTAAATAATTCCTCAATTTTCACTCTGGATTTAGGGATCAAATTATTCTTATGATTCCCTTATGCTGATCAGTAATACATTGCCATATAACTTGAAGCTGAGGAAATCATTGACAAAAGCAACTTAAGGATTTTTTTTCTTTGACTGGTAAGATCGATTTCCAATATATTTATGTTACAGACACATAATTTAGGTATTTTTATCTTCATTTTATATGCATTTGTGATTTGTCAACATAACTTTTCTCATATACTGCCACCACTGTAGTTAAGTCCTCATTACTTCATACCTAGAATACCACAATAGCCTTCTGTCTTGTCTCCCCACCCTAGTCCATCATCTAGTCAGATGCCAAAGTCATCTTCCTAAAGTGCTGGTCTGACCATTTCACATTCCTACCTCACTCAATAAACTCCAGTGGCTCCCTATCACCTTCAGGATCAAATTAAACATCCTTTAGTGTCCAAAGTCCTTCAGACCTTGCTGCCTACACACACACACACACACACACACACACACACACACACACACACACACCCCTTTCCAGTCTTCTTACACCTTATGTTGTTGTTCAATCATTTTCAGTCTCGTCCAACTCTCATTTGGAATTTTCTTGGCAAAAATACTGGAGTGGTTTGTCATTTCCTTCTCCAGCTCAATTTACAGATGAAAAACAGGAAAACAGGGTGAAGTGACTTACCCAGGGTCACGCAGCTAGTAATGGTCTGACGATAGATTTGAACTTAGATCTTCCTGACTCCAGGCCCAGCACTTTATCCAATGTGCCACCTAGTTACCCACTTATACCTTCTACCATCCTGTATAATCTGATCCAGTGACACTGGACTCCTACCTGTTCCTCAAGCAAGACACTCCATCTCATGGCAGTGCATTTTCACCAGTTGTCCCCTATGCCTTGGGTACCTTCCATCCTCATCTCTGCCTCCTTGCTTCCTTTATGTCCCAACTGAAATCCCGTTGTCTACAGGAAGCCTTTGTCAATATCCCTTAATTCTAGTACTTTCTCTCTATTGATTTTACCCAATTTATCCTGAATATTTGGCTTCTCTATTTGAATGAATTCCTTGAGAGCCTTTTTTGCCTCTTTTTGTATCCTCGGAGCTTAGTAGAGTAACTGGACTGATTGACTGCTTTGGGAATCAACTTTGTGCCCAGAAAGGCATTTCCGTGAAATGAGGTGTTAGTATTCCTGGGTTTGGTTTTTGTTTTTTAGGACAAATAATATTCAAGTGACACAAGCCTTGGAGGGATACCCAACAGACTAGATTATAGAATTAAGATCCAAAATTAAGTTGACATGCTGAAAAGCATTGGGCTGAATGTAATAGATGAAATTCAACAGAGATAAATATAAACTTTGTACTTGGTTACCAAAAAAAATTAACTCCACAAATATAAGATGGGGGAGCAATAGAGAGCAATTATTCTCAAAAAGAACTGGGGACTTTAGTAGACTGCAAGCTCAATATGTCAGCAGTATGATGTGGCAGCCAAAAAGAGCTAAAGTGATAATAGCTTCCAGGGAAAGGGAGGTAATTATCTTCCTGTACTCTGCCCTTGTTAGAGTTCATGAGGAGTATTGTGCTCATTTTGGGACACCATGGTTTTTTTTTAAAAAATGCATTAATTAGCTGGAGACCATCTAGGAAAAGGTGACCAGAATGGTAAAGGACCTTGAGTTCATGACATGTGAAAGTAGGCATGTTTGGGAAGAAGAAGAAGAAGAAGAAGAAGAAGAAGAAGAAGAAGAAGAAGAAGAAGAAGAAGAAGAAGAAGAAGAAGAAGAAGAAGAAGAAGAAGAAAGGAGAAGGAGAAGAAGAAAGAGGAGAAGAAGAAGGAGGAGGAGGAGGAGGAGAAGGAGAAGAAGAAGGAGAAGAAGGAGGAGAAGGAGGAAGAGGAGGAGGAGGAGAAAGACTGAAGGGGACATGAGAACAATGTTCAAAGACTTGAATGACTCCCTAATAAATAGAAGGAATGGCAGGTTATATTAGCTTTGTTTTGTTTTTCATTTTTTTCTTTCACTCCAGAGAGCAGTACCAGGAACAATGAGTTGAATTTGTAAAATGGCCAATTTAAAGTCTATAAAAGGGAAAAAAACTTCCTGAAAACTAGAGCTATCCAAAAGTGGAATGGTTTGCCTCAAAAGGCAGTAGATTTCTCTCTCCAAGAGGGCTTTTAAAGAAGCCGGATAACTGTATCTCAGTTGTAAGAGATTTCTTCATGTGTAGGTTAGACTAGATGGCTGAAGAACTCTCTTTCAGCTCTCTAATTCTGTTATTTTTGTGATTCTGCATCTTGCCTTCTCATGGAGCACTTCGCACTTCACTGATAGCCATAGCAAGTTGATCATCATGACTGTTCTGAGTAGGGCCAGCCTATAATCCTATGCTGCCCTGTCTGTTACATTTGTAGCAGAGTTGCACCCCCAACCTGGGGTGCTAATCTGATCAGTGGTATTTCCATAGCCCAGTTGGTCAACATTGTGCCTTCACAGCAATCTCAGGTACTACACAGGGCACACACAAAACTGATGTACCTTTATGCATGTTCATTAGAACTGATACCACACTAATAAGATTTACACTAAACAATACATGTAATCAAACTTTACTGACTATTCAATAATACAAATAACAAACCCTCTAAGGACAAACCACCAACCTGTTTTCAAGTAGTCCCAGTAAGCATATCTCACATTAGTGCTCATGAAAAGGTTCCCTCGCTGCCTAAGCAGAGGCTCTGTGTGGCATTCCAAAGTGGCATCAGCAAGTTTACATCAAACTATTGTTAATAAGTAATTTCAGTAATATCTGAGTCTCCATGACCCCAGTCAGAGTTTTCTTGGCAAAGATACTGCAGTGGTTTGCCATTTTCTTCTCCAGATCATTTTACAGAGGAGAAAACTAAGGCAAATGAGGTTCAGTGACTTGCCCAGGGTCACATAGCCAGTAAGTGTCTGAGGCTGGATTTTAACTTAGGACCTTCTGACTCCAGGTTCAGTACTTTATTCACTGAGACATTTAGTTGCCCTACAATCAGTGATAAGCTCAAGCAAACATGAAATGCTCCCATTTCCAAGTACAGGAAACACAAGAATCTGTCAAAGTCACAGTCTAGAAGTAGATTGATGGCTCAGGCTTCCAAAGGGTTTTTATGGTTCTAGTTAAGTGTGTGTGTAAGTTACATCTAAGTTCTGATCAGTGATCAATCACCTAAACTTATGATGAAAGGAAACTATCAATCAAAGCAAAAATCATTAACAAATGTTTATCAGTTGTTTACCAAATTTGAAGGACACACATGTCACTAGCAGGTGTTTATCAATTTGGGGGGATACACATGTCATTTAGAAAATTTAGGAGATATACATCATCATTAGTAGTTGTTTGTAAGATTCAAGAGGCACACATTCATGAAATTAGTAGTTTTTTATCAAATATGGAGCAAACATCATTCATAGTTATTTACCAAATTTGGGGGACATATATCATTAGTTATTGTTTGCCAGATTATGTCACTCAGGTCTTTAATTACAGAAAAACAATTTACATAATGACTCACAAAATGGAGGCTTAAAAGAAAATAGATTTGCTTTAAGTTAACATGTGTATTTCTACTATATCAGGACATACAGATTTGCTGATATAAATCATCATAGCTGGCATTCTATTACTTGGCAACTGTTCCCCAGCCCTACCAGTTCATAACATAAAGAATGGGTTGGGTTTTGAAGGGCTTGTTTTTTAGGCATTACTGTTTTAGGCATTATGAAGAAGTAAATGAGAACAAGAGAGCTTTCTGTTCTATTGTCATTCTAACTCCCCACTTGGGATGGACAGGGGGAATTAAATATACACATGTGGATAACTGAATCCCAAACTACTAGATCATCTCAGTAACTGACTTGGCTCAGGCAACTAACTGGTTCTGGGTGGCCCACAGATGGTAGAGATCTATGATTATTTATACTGATATAGACATTGGGAGTTGAGTGCTCCAGTCTAGAATGAGCAAACCCCAGCTGTCTTTGAATTACCCCAGTCACATGTGGGTCACATAAACCTAAAATGAAGGATGCTAGTAGAATTCCTTTGGCATCCAGGTCTGCACTCAAAGAATTCTTCACTCACTCTAGCTGTCTCTATCTGTATGTTCCTCCTTTTCTTCTGGCTTAAAGGGATGACCTAACCAGCCAGCTTCACCCTCATTCTTACTACATGCAATCAGAGGATCATAGATTTGGAGCTGGAAGCAACCTTCAAGGCTATCTCATCCAATCTTCTCATCTTATAGATGAGTAAACTGACACCCAAAGAGATTCAGTTATTTACCCACATTGCACAAGTACAAAAGGACAAAGGCAGAATATTAATACAAGTTCTTTGATTCACAATGCATTACTCTTTCCCCTGTACCCTGCCAGCCCATCTTCTTTGTTAATCATATAGCCCCTCTATTCTTTATCAATATGGGACAGCCTACAATGACCAGCAGGCAGCTCTCCATTGTCCTTTGTAAAGAATGAACTATAATTGCCCATACCATGAGAAGACAGCTGGGTTTTTTTCAGCTGAATGATGTCTAACCATGCTTAGAGCTTGGAATATTTTTTTTTATTATATGTATATCTGTGTGTGTGTGTATTTATTATATGTGTATATATATATATATGTGTGTGTATATATGTATGTATATATGTATGTATGTATGTGTGTATATACATATATATGTACATATATATATACATATATGTATATGTGTGTATATATATATATATATATATCCAAGTAACATAAATTATATAAATGTGGTATAGTAGAAAAATCACAGGATTTGGAATTAAATGACTGGATTTTAATCTCATATAAGTTCAATTGTATGCTAGCAAATATTTAACAACTGGCTTTCCTAAAAATGCACACATGACACACTTCAAAGTTTAATTTGTATTATTGACATTTCCCCCTTCATATTCTTAACTCTAGATGAAGGGTCAGCAAGCTAGATTCATGGGTCAAATCTTACCTGCTGCCTAGTTTTTATATCAACCAAGCTAAGAATGGTTTTTCCTTTTTTTAATACAATAAAACTTTATTTATAAATGTAAAAACCATTCTTAGCTATCTGGTCTCACAAAATCAAGCAGTCTGGATTTGGCCAGCAGGCCATAATTTTGCTGACTCCTTGTCCCGACAATCAACAAAACAATGAATCAAGCCCTGATTTGTCATGTTTGTTGATTTCCCAGGTGTAAATCCTCACACTGAAAATTTAATAACAGTCCCTCCTAAGCAGGTTCAAGTCAGCTTCAACACACCATTGTAATAGTTCTGTTATTCAATTGTGTGGGTTCAGTTTACTATTTAATAAGTAAATTCTTTTTAAAAAGTTGGATTAGATCAAAAAGATTCCTTCTAAATTCAAATCTTTTGATGCTTTGTCGTAAATTACATGAAACTCTATTATCTCAAAGAGATTAAGTTATTGGCCCAGATCACACAAGTACTAAGGATCTTTCAAGGATTCACTAAACCTACTTAATTCATCAATTTCTTTCAAATCACATGTTTCTATCATCTCAACATTTCCCCACTTTTCTGGACCATTTAACTAATAATTTTGAAGCCCACTAAAGCCCATCCCTCTGCCTGTTTTTTTTTTTTCAGAGAAAGAGGCATCTAGCCAGGATCCCCCCTGTCTTGTGAAGATCAATCAACCAGCATTTATTAAGGACCTATTATGTGCCTGCCACTATACCAAGTACCAAGGATAGAAAAGGCAAAAAAAAAAAAAAGTCCCTGGCCTTAAGGAGACAATATATGCAAACATCTAAGCACAAATAAAATTGGGGATGAACCTCAAAGGAAAGGCAGTAAGGTTAAAGAGGACTGGGAAATCCAAGAGTAAATTTATCTCTATTAATTTTATCTTATTAGATTCTAATTTTTTTGAATATTACCTATCAGCCAGCACAAGAACTATCCCTCCCAGGTTTCTGTCATCTGCAAATCTGCTAAGCACAGCATTATGCCTTTTATCCAAGTCACTGAATGAAATGTTAAATGGCACAAGTCCAAACACAAATTTCCAGGAAATGCCACTGAGAATCTCCTTCCGAGTTAGCATTAAACCACTAACAATTATTCTTTAGGCCTGGTCATTCAGCCAATTCCAAATCTACTTCTAGCCCATATTGCTCCATCTTTTCCAAAGGAATAGCATGACAAATTTTGTCAAATTCTTTGCTAAAATCTAGGTGAACTATAGCTATAGAATTCCCCTGATATGGTAAGTCTAGCAATACTGTCACACAACATCCCCAAGGGGTTATCATGGCACATGTAGCACCAAAGGTTCTGGAAAGTTTACCCTGGAGAAAAGATTTAAAAGAGAAATGATAACCATCTCAAAATATTTGAAGGGCTGTCATCTGGAAGAGGTTTTAAATATGTACTGCCTGGCTCTTTGGTGAAAATTACTGGAAACTAGCAGCTAAGTGGTGGAGTGGGTAGAGTGCTGGATCTGGAGTCAGGAAGATTCATCTTTCTGAGTTCAAATTGGGCCTCAAACACTTACTAGCTGTGTGACCCTGGGCAAGTCACTAAACTATGTTTGCCTCAGTTTCCTCATCTGAAAATGAGCTGGAGAAGGAAATGGCAAATCATTCTAGCATATTTGCCAAGAAAACCCCAAATGGGGTCATAAAGATCCGGACACTACTGAAATGTTTCTATCATCTATCAACAACAACAATAACATATTTCAGTTCTGCGTAGAGTAGGGGTTCTTAACCTTTTTCTTTTTCATGTGTCATGGACCCTTATGGTAATCTGGTAAAGACTATGGGACATTTCCACAGAATAATATTTTAAATGAATAAAATAACTGCTTAAAATGACAAAAGAAACCGAAGGTTACAGAAAATAAAAATGTATCTTTTTAAATTCACAGACCCCCCGAAATCTATCTACAAACCTGTTGCCTGTGACTAAGAGTTTGCATCAAACGGAGGAGTGTGCAATGAAGAACGTGGGCCAGGCAGGTCAGTGAAAGACTGAGCTGTTCATTATTCTGAGGGTCCAGGTTATATAGAGAAAGTTAACAATCATCCCACAGGAGTTCCCAGGATTCTTAAGTGACTAATCCCAGCCCTTATGTGCATCCTTAATTGTTCACACCTGCTTGCCATCAAGGTTCAAGGGGCAGAGTATTCTAACACCTTCCAGGCACTGGAAATTGGTGAGCCAAATATTCTGAATAAATAAGCCCTTAAGGTTAGGAAAAGGAAAGAGTCAAGCTCTAACCCAAATTCCTTATTCCATATTAGACTCTCCACCTCTGGCCCTCAACACAGACCCCTGTTCTCCAAGTTAATAACCTCTGGTGTAGATGAAAGTTTCCTAATAATTAGACCTGTCCAAAAATGAAATGGGCTACCTATACTGTACTGACCCCATCCCTGGGAGTCTATAAGCATAGACTGGATGAGGACTCATTAGAAATGTTGGATATAGGATTCATGCTTTAGGAGGTGGCCAGTTTTCATTATCTTTGGGGTCCCTTCCTCTCACTCCACCCCAAAATTCTGTGATTTTATGAAATCATGCTAGGCAGCATTTAAGAAATGACCTAGAGACAACAGTATTATGCAATCAGTCACCAGTGCTTTCAAACTAAGAAAAAAACCCCAAAGGTCAACTATGCTCAGCCCTTTGAATCACAATTTGTAATCCAGAATAGATCTGTGGAACTAGTGCATCATGTTCTTTTCTCATTGCATATATCATTTCTGTTATGGACTGAAATACAAATTAGAAGGCTTTTCTATCATTTTATCTAATCTTGACTACTCACTGGTCTATGAGTCCAAAATTACCTGAATTGCAAATGAGTCTAAAATGATCTGAATGGGCCCATATTTTTCTATTCTTCTGCAGCTTTCTTGCTGTGTGAGCTTTTGTGACCTTATGAAAAATGGCTTCACTTGATCTAAAATGTATTTTATTTCTAGGTAATGAACTATATCAACTTCCATTTCTTACGGAATTCAAGAGAAACTGCCTGGGTATATCAAGACGTTTCTTACATTCCTATTTGCTTGTTCTTTCCAACCATACACTTTACTACAACTCAAGTCTCAATCTTGACTTGTATCTCTTGACTTTAGCAATTGGGTTTTCAATTTCTCCCGGCTTTCTTTAATGTTGCACAGATTTTTGCTGCTGAACAGTACATTTAGTTTTCCACTCATCTGGCTGTGAACTAAGAAAAGTGCACCTATTTCTTAAGGCCTTCTCAGCTAAGTGAATCTGGCTCCATTTTCCCTCACTCTCAGGTCTTCCATTAGCGTTAGACAATGCTTGAGTGATATTTATTTGAAATACCCATAATGGAGGAGAGATCCCTCCTCCCTAACTTTGATGCTGAGGTTTTTAAAGTTGGGTTTCCAGGACAGTGATGTTTTCTGGAAAAGTCACATTCAAGATCATTTGGTTAATCTCTTAGTTGTCCACAGCCTTTCAAGATCTTACATAATTTGACTGTGTGCATTATCAGCTTCACAGCACAAAATAGATTTGCTGAATCTAAGACAGTGCAGAGAGTGTACATTTATCATGCCACTAAAAGAAAAATTGGTCCAGAGCTTATACCCCTTTTTATAGGGGTACTTATGCATCCATTGTGTTAAATCAGTTGAGCCATGCCATTATGTGGAAATCTTCATCCTTTGGGGTTTAGGGGAAGGAAAAATAAACATTCTCCCTATTACTGTTGAATTTGAAAATTTTTAAAAATCCAATTCAATCCAAAAAAAAAAAACTTCATCATTACATATAGTCAGGTTCTTGTGGAAAGCAATGTACAGCAGTGGCAAAAGCAATTAATTCGAAGCCAAAAGTCCTGGGTTCAAAACCTGATGTTGCTATTTTTGTGCTCTTAAGAAGGTCACTTATTCTGGGCCTCACTTTTTGCATTTTTAAATAAGGGATTGGACTAGGTGTTTTGTTTTATTTTTTTTCTAAAGTCTTTTCTATTTTTATTTTTTCTACAATTTTTATGTGACTTCATTCTCATGTTTCTTGGCTCCTCCATTTGGTTGGAACCATTCAACCAAGTAGACTTGTAGAATTGCCTGACATAGAGTACTATGAACATGTTCAAACTAGCGTGAGGGGCATTCAGAACAGACCCTTTTGTATCATTTGAGCCTATCCACAAAACAGGTTTTCATCTTGGAAGTCTAAAGGTGAAATATATAGTTACACTCCAGTTGGCACAATTTATTTGGATATTTACTAAAAAAATAAAAATAAAAAAAAATAAAACATCTATTTGAACACCATAGATGCTATGGCCTTTGGTGTTAAAGGAATTAGGCAAGGTCTAATAGAAATCAGTCTATAAGAAAATTAGAATTTTAATAAAAACATAAAATTCAGTCCCCAAAGCTTATATTGCACTTCTTCAAGCTAGAGCTACTCTGTGACATGAGATAAATTATCATTAGAACACTGGCAAGTGTGAGAATGGCTTGTGAAAATATGAATTTCTTGTACCTCTCTAAAAAAATCAGCTAAAGGATTGGAAAATCTGACCTTCATGGAAAGTTAAAGAAACTGGCATTATTATGGCTGCAATATATCTTAATGAGTGTCCTCAGGTATGTAGAGACACCACAAGAAGAATGGGGACCAGCTATTCTCTATTATTAATAGGAGTGCACATTTATATAACACACATAACAACCTGTTAGGTAGATACTATAGATATTATTATACACCTTTTACCAGGATATTGAGAGAGTAAGTGACTTACTGACAATCTCATTGCTAATAAGTGTCAGAATAAGGGCTCAATAAGTCTTTTTATTCCAAGTCTAGTCTTTTTGATATCTGGATCTATGGAAATAGACTTACATGGAAAAAATAATCATAGCAGCTCTTTGTGATGGCAAAGAATTGGAAATTGAGAGCATGCCCATCAGTTGGGGAATGGCTGAGCAGGTTGTGGTATATGAATGTAATGGAATACTATTGTGCTATAAGAAATGAACAGGCTGACTTTAGAAAAACCTGGAAAGACTTGTATGGTCTGATGCTGAGTGAAGTGAGCAGAACAAAGAGAACGTTGTACACAATAACAGCCACATTGTAAGATGACTAATATTGATAAACTTAACCCTTCTCAGCAATACAAGGATCTAAGACATCTCCAGAGGCCTTGTGATGGAAAATGCTATCCACATCCAAAGAAACAACTATGGAAGTTGAATTGCTATCTTTTTTTTCCCTCTTCTGTTGAGTTTTGTTTCCTCTTTCTGATGGTTCCTCCTATTGGTTTTAATTTTTACTTACAACATCACTTATGTGAAAATAAGTTTAATAGGAATGTAAATGTATAGCCTCTATCAGATTGTGTGCCTTCTTGGGGAGGGGAGTGGGGAGGAAGGAGGAGAAAAATTTTAAACTCAAAAGCTTATGGAAGTGATTGTTGATAAAGCAAAATAAATTAATAAAATAAATTTAAAAATAATAATTACTTTCATCCAATCCTATTATACTTACACCTCTTCCCTTAGAACACTTTGTCCTGCTAGCCTAGACTTGTCTTTAGAATTCCGGAGACCTATGTCTTGTTCTTTCTTCTCTGAGCACCATGCCCTCTGTATGTACCTCTCCATTCTTGTTGCTCTAAACAATGTTTTCAAAGCCACCACACACATACACAAAGATTTGTATTAAAAGTTGCTCCTGTTCTTACTGCTCATGTTTCGGTGGTGTTTTATACACCACCGAATGAAAGTGAATAAAACTGTTTAATCAAAACTTGACTCTAACCTGTTTAAGAATTCCTTTGAGGAGACCAAGACATCATGTGATTCCATAGGAAAAAGGCGAAGAGTGGCAGAAGTTTAGCAGGTTGTGTATCACATAACCTTTTATGAAATATCACAAATAAACAAATGAGTCTCAAAGTCCTGAAGGCATGAGAGGAGGAGAAAGAAGCTAGTACCTAACATCTAGAATTCTTTGGTTATAAAATAAAGAATCATAGAATTTGGGACCTTACCTAAGCCAATTACTTCATTTCACCAATCAAGAAACTGAACCCAGGTAAATTACCTGAATGATCCACACAGATAGGTCACAGGAGGATCTAGATCATAGTCTGTCTCCTGTCTGCCTATCAATCCAGTGTTCTTTCCATTACAATACAATGCCACACCTGGTGGGGGTATGCTTGGGGGGGAGGGGGGATGTCAGGAAGTCTGGTAGTGGAAAGACTGCAGAACCTACAGCTAAAAGCCCTGACTTTGAATCTGGACCCTGATTTTTGCTAACTATAATTGAGGGGAAATTACTTCTCTGGGAGCCTCAGTTTCCTTACCTATAAAATTGGAACAATATCATTTGTAACGACTGCCTACCATGCAGGATTATTGTGGAAAAGGCACTTTGCTGATCTTGAAACACTATTTTGTTGTTGTTATTCAATTGTTTTCAATCATGTCCAATTCTTCATAACCACCTTTGGAATTTTCTTGGCAAAGATACTAGAGGGGCTTGTCATCTTCTCCAGCTCATTTTACAGGTGAGGAAACTGAGGCAAAAAAAAGTTAAGTGACTTGCCCAAGGTCACTCAGCTAGTAAGGATAGGAGGCCAGATTTGAACTCTTCCTCGAAGTCTTCCCAAATCCACACCCAGCATTATAAAAGTAAGATTATTCATACTAACCTTTTCCCTAAGATTTTGAATTTATATAGCTGTGATTCATCACCATTTCTTTAAGAAGCCAGTTCTAACTAGTAGGTAAAATTTGGGCATCACTATTAATTCAGACCTCAGGAATATGCCTATTACATTAATATTAAGCTGAGACTCCCAAAATACTTACCAAGAGGTATGCTTAAAGTCAGAGAATCACAGAAAGTTAGAGCTGACCTCAGAGATCTAGTTCAACCTCTTCATTTTGCAGACGAGGAAACAGAGATTAGAAGTACTTAGCACAGAGCCTGGCACTTAATGAATGCTAGTTAACTCAGTGGACAAATGACAAGCTCAAGATCCCTTAGCTAGTTAAAGGCAGAGCAGTAGCTAGTACCTGGGGTTTCCCATTCCCAGCTTAATACTTTTGCTCCTAGACCATGATGCCTCCCAGCTCTCCTTCGGGTTATGAGCCACTTACTCTCTTTTATTTTAAAATGATTCATCATTTTCATTTTAATAATATGTGACCTGTGTGCGAGAAGGTGAGGCCCTCTCCTAGGTCTGACTCACATGCTCAGATCAGGTGCAGAAAAACTGTTACTAGGAATGGAAGGATGTTTATTTTGGTGAAATCTGTTTTACATTAGATTTTCAATGCCTAAAATACATATGCTCATACCAATCAACTAGAGCCTTAAAGCAGTGATCTGAGCACATTATTCCTGAGACTGTTTGGTCATTTTATCCACCTTCATGACTCCATTAACTTAACAGGGTTAAGTGACTTGCTCAGAGTCACACAGTATCTTCTTGAATTCAGAAAGATGTCTTCCTGACTCTGAGCCCAGAACTCCATCTACTGCACCATCTAACTGCCCCAAGATTGCTTCAGGTGATTCCTAAGCTTACCTCAGTCTTCAGAAAATAAATAAATAAATAAATAAATATAAAACAGAGAGAGAGAGAGAGAGAGAGAGAGAGAGAGAGAGAGAGAGAGAGAGAGAGAGAATTAACAACTAGGAAGGTCAAGAAAGACTTCCTAGGGCAGCTAGGTAGTGCAGTGGATAAGCTCCAGCCTTGGAGTCAGGAGGACCTGAGTTCAAATGTGGCCTCCAATATTTGATATGACACTTACTAGCTGTGTGACCCTGGGCAAGTTACTTAACTCTGATTGCCTCACCAAAAAAAAAAAAAGACTTCCTATAGGAGTTGAACACATCATACTAAATAGATATAGATATTCAGGGGACACATGCAGAGAAGATATGAAGAGATTCTAAAGTAGTTCCAAGAAGGATTCAGGATTCCTGTCTTTTGATTGTTGGAAGAGAGTCCAAAAGTAGATGTATTTAAAAGTTGGGAACTGGGGGTTTCTGGGCAGGACAACTATGAAGACAGATGGATTTTCTGGATACCAGCCATAAGGAACATGACCCAGACACAGTGGGCAGAGGCAGTGCTGGAAGCAAAAATTTCCTGATGCGTATCTGGGAACTGAAGAATCACACTCAAAGATGCTCACCAATAGCAAATACGTAGCGGCAATTGTCAGAAGCCAGAATAAAAGCATTTGATTCAGGACAAAGTGAGGACAGACTCTAGTGCTAGAGTCAGGGTGGATAGCCCCTAGATTGTAGTATTTTCTGAATGAGCATTTACACCTTAGGAATCAGAAAATGCTCCAAATTTGAACTTATTTTATCATTTTGATGATTGTCTAGACTTAAGAAAGTAATGGAGAAGTTGCTAACAATGAGGATTAAACAATAAAAATTAAACGTAAGTGTGTTGTTTGTCCTTTTTTTTTTTTTTCAGAGAACCAGTTGTTAAACATTTACCAGCACACCCCTAGGTGATGGTCCCCAGAAAGAAGGCAGCTGACACTGTACCCACATTGGGAGTTCACGATTCAGACACTTGACTAAAATAAAGGTGTTGCACCTGATGGCCTCTCAGATTCCTTCCTGCTAGAAGGATGGGGTATGATGATTAACTGGAGTGAGGAGTTTCGAAGGGACTGTATGACTGACCTAGAATAATGGGAAGGAATGGAACTCCTTGACTATGGTATATTACAATTTTCTTGCTAACTGGACTAGGATACCAGTTTGTTTTTTATGTCTTTTAATCAACCTATGACTTCTTAGCTAGATGCTCACAGAAGAACTAAATGGAGGAGACTTGGAAGCATATCAAATTCAGGTGTTCCTAAAGAGACTTCTAAGTAGATATTAAATGAAAGAGCAATCTGTCTGCCTCTTTGTGACCCCATTTAGGGTTTTTTTTGGGGGGGTTTTGACAAAGATACTGGAGTGGTTTGTCATTTCCTTCTCCAGCTCATTTTACAGATGAGGAAACTAAGGCAAAAGGGGTTAAGTGACTTCTCCAGGGTCACACATCTAGTAAGTGTCTGAGGCCAGATTTGAAGTCAGGAAGATGAATCTTCCTGACTCAGGGCCAGGTACTCTATCCACCGTGTCACCTAGATGCCCTGAAAGAGCCATGACATTGTCATTAAAAAATCTTAAAGATCTTAAAAAAATCTTAAAGTAATTATAAGCCATTAAGTTACACAAAGATGGCCAAATATTCACTTATTTGGCAGTAAGCATGAATCATATTTTTGTGGTTGAAAGCAAGCTTGATACTTTCATTTGAATGTCAGTATACTCAGAAAAAATCATGCTACTTCTAAATCTCTGTCTATTTTTTAAAAATGTTATTTACAGAATCATAGAACTTCAGAGATAGAAAAAACTCAAAGCCTAGATGAACCTATTTTAGATCACAGCCAAAAAAGAATCTGCACTGTAAAACACCCCAAAAATTGACCATTCAGACTCTGCTTTGAGGTGTCTAGTAAAAGGGTAATCACATTTCTCAAAGTAGCCCCTTCCACTTTGGGCTAATTCTAATTACTAGGAAGTTTTTATTTTCTTACACTAAACGCTAACTTTCCTCTTGACAATTGTCATAAATTGGTACTAGTTCTTCCCTTTGTAGTCAAATAGAACAAGTCTCATTCTTATTCCAGATAGATCTTAAATACTTGAAGACAGCTATCAGATAGTTTGATTTCTCTCTCCAGACTCACATGGATACCCAGATTTCTCTTATCAAGGCTGAATATTCCCATTTCCTTCAACTGATCCTCACATGGCATAGTCTTCAGGCCCCTCACCATTTAGGTTACCCTATTCTGTTTGCTCTTCAGCTTATTAATGTCCTTTCTAAAATTAGATGGATTTTGACCCTGAAGGTTCCACTGAAGAGTAGTTAAAAATCTGTCTAGGTTTTTTACTCTTTGCCTCTTGGCTCCTTAGAATTAAATAGTATGGCTTCTCAGATAGACTTCAAGTCCCCAACTCAATCCCATTTCCCCTTTATTCTTAGCAGATGGTCTTTCTTCCTACATTTTAGAGAAAATCAAAGTCATCCCAAGAGAAGGTCCTCAACTCCCTTCTCTTTACCCCACTACTTCCTCAAGCAATCATTCCTTCTTTACATCCCATAGAGCCCACCACCCCGGCTATCTTGCCCACCAATCTTCTAGTGTCCAGCTTCTACCCACCTAGAACATCTCTAGACTGGACTACCAGAGAAATGCTCCCAGTCTGTAAGGAAGTTAATACACTCAAGCTTTGGAATTTCTGCTGAGCCAAGTAGTCTTGACTGGTGAGTAACACAATTAATAACTACAATTAGTAACAATAATTAATAATGATAATATATGACTATAACAATATTTTATATAATTATATAATATATTATATAAATAAATATATAATGACTATATCTAACCTGCCTCAAATCACTGACCAGACCATATTCCCCATCCTCTCCATCCATCCTCTTTGCTCCTTACACACACACACACACACACACACACACACACACACACACACCATTTTCCACCTCTGAGTTCAGTAATAAAATCAGTATTATTATACTACCACTGTTCTTACAAAGGGGATGTCAATTGATTTTCCTGTGGATCAGTTCACCATTCCTATGACTGTCCTAAAACTCTCTTCCATGGTGACCACTCCCACATATGTGTTGACTCCTTCAATGGAATATAAGCCCCTTAAGGGCAAGAACACTCTCACTTTGATATTTGTATGCCATTACTCAGCATAGTGTTTGGCACATGGTAAGCACTTTAAAACATTTTCATTCATTCATGCATCTCTATTACTCTTATCTGTGCCTACTCTCTAAAACAAATAGTCTGCTCTTGCATACTTCACTTCTTCATCACCATTCATTTTTGGAATTTGGCTTTTTTTTTAAATTTTTTCCCTACAACTCTACTGAAGTTGCTTTTTCCCAGGTTAATAACAGTCTCATCAACAAATCAAATGATCTTTCTCCATTCTTCTTGATTTTTCTGAAATATTTAACACTGTTGGTCAAACTTTTTTTCTAGAAACTCTTTCCTTCTTTGTCTTATGTGCCATTTTACTTTCATAGTTCTCTTAGATCTCTGACAAGTCCTTCCTGGACTCCATTGCTGGTCCCTCATCCTCCTCTCATCCCTTAATCATGGGGATTTTCCAAATTCAGTTCTTAATTATTGTCTCTTTCTACATCCTCTCATTTGTCTATATTATCCACCTTCACTTTAATTATTATCTCTTTATAGGTGGCTCTTAAATTTATGTCTCTTTCATTAAGTTCTCCCCAGATAAAGGATCCTATATCTCCAGTTGCTGCTGACTGTCCCACCATCATTTCATATATAACCTATCTAAAACAGAATTCATTGTCTTCCCCAAAAACCTTCCCCTTAAAACTAATTTTTAATTTAATTGATTCATACTACCATCCTCACAAATATCCTGATAATTTGAAATGGTTTTATTTTTCTTTCAGTCAACACAACTACAGCTAATCAATTACCAAATCCTGTGAATGCTTCCTTTGCAATATTTCCCATATCTATTCATCCCTTTTCCCTTCAACTGCAACCATTCAAGTCCAGATTCACATTACTTATTGTTTAAATGATTGTAATGGCTACCAAAATGGTCTTCCTGCCTCCAGTTTATCTTTTTTTTAAATACAGTGTCATCTTTGAAAATGTACTAGTTTTGATGTGAAATCTCAGCACTATATTGATTTTCCTTTCTCTCATTATTAGTGATTTGGAAGAATCTTTCATTTGACTGTCAATAGCTTATAATTCTTTTCAAAATTATTGTTCACAACCTTTGATTATTTGGGCATCGGGTAATGCCTCATTGTCTTATATTTGTGTTAATTCCCAATATATCATGGCTAATGGACACCTGTCAGACATTCAATGCAAGGTTCTTTTTGCCCAAAACAAGGTTTTGCTTTCTTTTTTTTCATACAAAAATGTTTAAGTTCTTTCTAATAAGAAATATAAATTTTCTTTCTTCAATAATCAATGGTAACCACTGTTGGTTAAGAATTTCCCCACAATCATCAGCATGAAATGAAGTTGACCTGATTCTCTTCTGATTTTTATAGAATGTGACCTTTTTCTCCTCCAATAACTGTAGTATGAGAAGTTGGGCTCAACCGATTTTCTTCTAATTGGTGTTCCAATGTATCAAATGATTTTTCCCAAATAAGAGTTCTTGAGAGGCTACCCATCAACTGGGGAATGGCTGAGCAAGTTGTGGTATATGAATGTAATGGAATACTATTGTGCTATAACAAATGATGAATAACCTGACTTCAGAAAAACCTGGAAAGACTTGTATGGTCTGATGCTGAGTGAAGTGAGCAGAACAAAGAGAACGTTGTACACAATAACAGCCATGTTATACGATGACTAATATTGATAAACTTAACCCTTCCCAGCAACACAAGGATCTAAGATGTTTCCAGAGGCCTCGTGATGGAAAACGCTATCCACATCCAAAGAAAGAGCTATGAAAGTTGAATTGCTATCTTTTTTTCTCTTCTGTTGAGTTTTATTTCCTCTTTCTGATTGTTCCTCCTTTTGGTTTTAATTTTTACTTACAACACCACTAATGTGAAAATATGTTTAATAGGAATGTAAATACATAGCCTATATCAGATTGTGAGTTTCTTGGGGAGGGTGGTGGGGAGGAAGGGGGAGAAAAATTTTAAAGTCAAAAGCAAATGGAAGTGATTATTGATAAATCAAAATAAATTAATAAAATAAAAAAGGAGTATTAAAAAAACCAAATAAGAGTTTTTCCTCAGGTAATTTCTGTTTAATATTTGTCATAAATAAGGTTTTAATTTCAATTTCTTCTCATTCTTCCTGATATATTCTTTTTCCTTGATCATTTAGCTTCTTTGCAGTGCTTCCCTTTCTAAATTCTCACAAACCATCCCTTCTATAATAATCTCTAAATTTTTTCCTGGAAAAGAAGTAAGCTAACTGACCTACAATTTGCAAACCATTCTTTTCCTTTTTGTTCTAATTATGCCTCTCTTTTCAACATTTTCTTTCCCCTTTCAGTGTCTTTGCCTTTAGCCAAATACACTAGTCCTTCCTCACTCTCTCAGCATCTGTTCAAAATCCTCCCTTTCTTCAAAGACTAACTTCTCCTGCTTGGAGCTATCCTTTTTTTTTTTTTTTGGTCAGGCAGTTGGGGTTAAATGACTTGCCCAAGGCCTCACAGCTAGTAAGTGTCAAGTGTCTGGACTGAGGCTGGATTTGAACTCAGGTCCTCCTGACTTCACGGTCAGTGCTCTATCCACTGCACCACCTCAATGCCCCATGCTTGAAGCTATCCTTGACCCTCCCAGCTTCCTTGACCTGGAATTCCCTAAATTTCTCATGTTCCTTTGTTGGTACTTGTCTCTCCATGGCCCTTTTCATTATGTCTTATGTTACAGTTGTTTGTCAAAATATCTTATCCTCCCCATAAAGTCCACAAGGCCAGGATCTATGTTTTCTCCCATCTATATATGTATTCATTAACTATTTGGTTACAAGACCTTTTTTCCTGGAACTATTCAGAAAGATAGGTAGAAAATCCAAATCTCCTTTTCAGCTTTTTTAGCTTGCAGGCCAGATGTAAAGTAAGAGAGAAGAGAAAAAATTTCACCCAAAGCACCAAGAAGCACACAAAATTTAGATAGATCTATAATCTCATTGATTTCAGTTTCTTTTTTAGTGATGAAGATATCAAACTATCCATGTCAATTCATGTCGATTCTTTTTTCACATCATTCCTTAAGTTCACTGCAAATCCCTCGGGCTGTTGGTTGATTATTCCTTGCTTTCACCCTGTGATCAGCCCACCTTCCTTTTTGTACTTTCATTATCCTAACGCTATTTTAAATTCTAAGTCTTCTTCCAAGTTTCTTGTTTATGAAATGCTTCAGGCTATTTATATCCACCGTGCTGAATGATATTCATTTTTAATTCCTCAGAGTATGATGTTCCATGACCCCCCAGCCATACAATATTGGAAGAATATTAGTATTTAAATTGGCAATGAAAGAACAAGTAAGAAAAAAAGTGAATCTAGTGCCAAAAATCTAAAAGCAACATTTGCTTTAGATATTTCATAATGAAAATACTCTCCCTTCATATAAATTTAATTAATCTCCATTACTTTACTCAGAGAGAACTGTTTATAGGTAGCACTTTCATTAAAAAATTTTTCTATAGGTAGTTTTTTTAATTTCTATCCTAATCTGAACATTCAACCACACAGAGGAAGTTTGCTTTTCTACTTTCATGTTTATTTAGTCAATTATTTTTGTTGTTTTAATTTCTTTTCCATATAAATAAATCCCTCCATTGTTTTGATTATTTTTGTTACTCTTCTCTGAACGACTTCCAATTTATTACCCTTTGTTTATGTAGTTTCAATGTATCTGAGAGTTTTCAGGACTCAGTCAATTTAATTAGTTTTTTTTAATGTTTTAATGAAAATTTTATCAAGTACTTTTACTGAAAGAGAGATGCTACTGCACATAATAGATACTGAAATCCCTAATACAGCATAATTCTATCAGGACTGAGCTTCTATTATTGCTATATGTGGAGGTAATATTGGACACACAATTCTATTACAGAGTACTTTCACTAGAAGATAAAGATAAGCTCTTCCCTTTCCTACTTAAGGCAATTCTTGATAATCCAAAGGATGATCACTCCATTTTTATAGATTCTTATGTTTCTCTTCATTTCTTCCTCTCCTGTTCAACATTTAGCTTTTAGCTGTTTCACTGTTGGCTCAGCAGTAGGACAAAGGAAGAGAATAGAATGACTAGCCATGGGTGTTCCCCTTGGGCCCTCTTCTATTCTTCCTGTATATTATTTCATTTGATGATTTTATCAGCTCCCATAGTTTCAAGTATCATCTCTATGCAGATAACTGTCAGATTTATCTATCCATTACTAACTTCTCATGAGCTCCAGCCTCACATCTCCAATTGCCTATTTTACATTTCATATTGGCTATCTTGGAGACATCTTACACTCAACATGTCCAAAAATGAAATCTTTATCTTCCCCCTTCTCAATTCTTTCCACCTTCCTCCCTTTCCTTTTAGCATAGTGCCTAGCACGTATTAGTCTCTTAGTACATGTTTGCTGATTGAAAAGAAATGTGGGCTCTTTTTAAGCTTATTAAAGAGAAACCATACTAAATCCTAACTTAAAAAGATTAAAGGGGAGGGGAATATATGAGTGTGTATGTATGTTTGGGTTAAGTATTTGATAAGAGATGCAGCTTGGCATGAGGGATAGCAGAATAGACCCTAAAACAGGAAAACAGGCTCTAATGTTATCTCTGACACAGATTGGCCCTATGCTTATGGGCAAATCTTTTAACTTCTCAGTACCTCATGCATCTCTCTAAGACTAGAAATTGTTGAAAAGTTGCCCACATTCATTCACAAAGCATCTTTTAGCAGGAACCCTGTGGGGTAGATAAAATGAAAATATTGTTTCCAGTTTAGAGGGCTAAAAACCAAGGAAATTAAATTATTTGCCCATGGTTACTTAGCTAGTGAGGACTTGAACCCAGGGCTTTTGACTTCAAATTCAGAATAATTTCAATTATGATACATTGCCTTCCTTTAGTGGCAAATAATAATAACCAGCAAATGTCCCACTTTAAAGTTGGCGAAGCACTTTTTCATTAATTATTTCATATGGTTTCTCCTAACAACCCTGTGAAGTAAATTAATAGTTATCTTTATCCCCACTGTACAGATAAGAAAAATAAGGCTCAAAGATATCTGGTGTCTATCATAGATAGAAATCAGAACCAGGTCTCCAACCTTCAAGTCCTACACTCTTTTTCATGCACCATTCTGCTTATATTTACATATTCATATTGAATCCATAACATTATGTTTTGAAACTACAATAGGTAATATTGTCATAAAAATATTATGAATTCTTAAGTAGTAGAAGACACAAATAACACAATGAGGCAGTATTACATAATGGATAGAGAGCCAGCCTTAGAATCCAGAGTGCCTAGGTTTAAATCCTTCAGGTAACACAAATTAGATAGTTTGTGGGCAAGCTACTTCATCTGTCAGTGCCCCCAAGCAATCCTCCAAGATTTAAAAATTTTGCATAAGTTGCCCATCTGTACTGATAGTTGTATTTCAGCACCAGGAGTTCCCTGTACTAATGAAATTTAAAAAAACCCTATTTCTTCTGGAGAAAGAAAAGAAAAGAAAGAAAGAAAGAAAGAAAGAAAGAAAGAAAGAAAGAAAGAAAGAAAGAAAGAAAGAAAGAAAGAAGGAAGGAAGGAAGGAAGGAAGGAAGGAAGGAAGGAAAGGAAGGAAGGAAAGGAAGGAAGGAAGGAAGGAAGAGGAAGGAAGGAAGGAAGGAAGGAAGGAAGGAAGGAAGGAAGGAAGGAAGGAAGGAAGGAAGGAAGGAAAGAAGAGAAATTCATTAAGCTCTCATCGAGGCTATGAGGTACCAAGTAAAGAATATTAGACAAGTCAGGAGACCTGAATTTTAGTTCCTGCTCAGTCACTAAGTAGCATTGTGACCTGAGGCAAGCCTAGGTTTTTTCATCTATAAAGTGAATGACTTGAACTAGACTTACGAAGTCTGTTTCAGGTCTAAAACTCTATGGTTTTCCGTAAAAGTCAGCATGAGAACAAAGACCTGAAAGCTATGGGCTTAATCAAAGCTTAAACCTTACTTAAGCACCCGAGGGAGAATCATGATCTTTCCAACTTGAAAGTACCAAAAGAGCATATGGAATGATGAAAAAAGAAGACTTCTTAGAGAAAGCAAAGTTCTGAGAGTTCATTTGAACAAAACAAATGCATGATGATTTTAAGATTTAGCGAACCCTCCTCCTAGGCAGGTGCCACAAAATCTGGCCCCTCCCCAAATGCTACCAGATGTTCCTTTCACAGAACAATGCAGATTACTTTTGCCCAAAATATCAGTCTATCACAGCGCCAGAGGTCAATGTGCACAATGTCTAAATCCAACCACTGTCTAGATAGAAGGTTATAATTATTCATTGAGGGGGCACAAAGACTGAGAGGAATCTCTGACAGGATGTATGGCTTACATCTCTGAAGTCATAACCAATACACAAGCTAGATAACTTCCTGGCCTGGAGATAAGAAACGAGTTAGATTTTGTTTTTATTTCAAGCAGATGTGTCCTGTTACCATGCTATTTACTTAGGTGAAACAATTGGGAACAAATAGTATTCAATACATTGATTTATGTGCCCATATGAGTCACAGTAGATTTTAAGTTTAGCTGCTCTGTACTAGATGGCAGCAGAAGTTTTTATCCTCATCAAATTGTTTTTCTCTTCATCCCTTTGACATACGAGGATCTTGTCCCCATAATTTAACTGTCAAAGGAAGAAATTGCAGACAAGGATATTGGGGGGTAATGGGAGGCCTGCTAACTCTACTGCAGGCAGCTCAGTGGCACAGTAGATACCGTAATGGGCCTGGAGTCAAGAAGACCTGAGTTCAAATGTGACCTCAGACACTAGCTGTGTGACTCTAAGCACAATAACCTAAAAGATTATTTTACAGAAAACTCACACAAGGCAAGTGGTCACATGGAGATCAGAAAAAGTCAAACAAGGACACTTTCAAGGTCTCTTTGAAGAACTTTGGAATTGATTATGAAATATGGGAGACATTGGCACAAGACCATCTAGCATGGCATGCCCACATCAAAGAAGTTGCTGTACTTTATAAACAAAGCATAATTGAAGTAGTTCAAAAGAAACATGAGATGTGTAAATTTAGAGACATCTACATTCCAAATGTTCACACAAACTATTTGTGCCTGATCTCTGGTAGTGCCTTCTGAGATTGTGCTTGTCTGATCAGCCACAGCCAGACACACTGTACATTGACCTCGGCATAGTAATGTCATTTTGGTTGTCTTTGAGTATGAAAGACAACAACCAACTGACCCTGGGCAAGTCACTTAACCCTATTTACCTCAGTTTCCTCATCTGTAAGATGAGATAGAGAAGGAAATGACAAACCACTTTAGTATCTTTGCAAAAAGAAAGAAAGAAAGAAAGAAAGAAAGAAAGAAAGAAAGAAAGAAAGAAAGAAAGAAAGAAAGAAAGAAAGAAAGAAAGAAAGAAAAAGGAGTGACAGTCAGATACAACTGAAAATTACTAAATAACAACCACAAAATCTACTACTTCCCTAGACCAGAAGAAAGTTGCCCAGGCAGTCTCGGAGTTGAATGGTTACAGTCAATGTTTCTAGGAGACAGGGTCCTTTGGGCCAACTCAAAAATAAAAGATTGGCTCCCAATAAAAGAAAGAGATGCCTTTCTACCTCCTAAAATGGGTGTCCAATATTTGTTGTCTTAAGAAAAAAAAATTCTTACAACCAAGCTGTCTATAGCTACTAAAAATGCACTCTGAAATGATTATAAGGATCATTGACACAACTTGAGATTTCAATGTATCATTTCAGTTTCTGGTCTTAGAAGTTACTAAAGAGAGCAGACACCTTAAACTCTTAAATAATAATACAAAGACTCCAATAGGATTTTATGTTAATGAGTTAGTGGGATGTGCTTTAAAAAGAGAGAGAGCACATTTCATTGACTTAGAGAGCAAATAGACACATGTACACATTTGCAATGCCAGAGATAATTTCTCCATTAACTTGACATATGGTACCTTTGTGAAGAGAACTGTTAATAATTGAGGTGCTGAACATGCAAAGTCCAGCTTATTCTTCCTGCTGTACTTCATTGTAATGGGGATGGAGTTACTGGAACTCCAAGTGTCAGGCTGTTATACTCCTTTTCCAAGTCAGGTCATTTCGTGAACCAGGCAAGGAAAAAAAAAAAAGGGAGGTGATCCTAAATGTCATCGTTCAGCAGAATCATTCTGGTCCTGCAGTCAATCACCCTTCTTACAATTCTGCTCTAGAGACTTCTGCATAGGGCATCACTTTTGTCCTTCCACTTTAAAATTATTCAACCAAGAATTATTTTGGGAACTAACTAAACTTCCCTTTGAACATCAATTTGTCTTTCTACTCATGCCCCTCTTCCCCAGACAGAACCATAGAATCAATAAATTATAATGAGAAGAGATCTCAGAGCCAATTTGGTCCAAAACACACTCACAGCATAAAGTCTGTCTATAGCATCTCTGACAAGGGGTCAGCCAGACCTCTCATGACGAAGAACTCACTCCCCTTGCAGGTAGCCCAGCCTGTCTCCAGACAGTTAATATTTGGTCATGTTTCCCTTTGGATGGAACCAATAGCTGCCACTTTGTAACTTTTCCAAAAACTGCTCCTACTTCTTAAAACAGAAAAGTCAAATTTCTCTCTCAGGACAATTCTAATCATCAAAGACGGCAAACAGGTACTCTCTCAGTGTTGAGTATTTTAGTTCCTTCAACACAAGGGTGTCATGATAAATGTCTAACAACTAGCTTTCTAAAACAAAAACATACATACGATACACTTTTAACTATAATATGCATTATTAACATTTTTCTCCATCAGATTGGTAAGGCTAAAGAGTCAACAAAATAATCAAGCCCTGACTTACAGCATTTGCCAACTATCAAGGTATAAATGCTCACACTAAAAACTTAACAATTGACTTTCACAAGCCACTTTTGAGCTGGCTCCATCACATTTCTTCTTCAACATGTATTTATATGGAAAATTTTCAGTGTCTGCTATCTTCCCAGAGCACATATTTAAGAAATAACATAGGAAAAAACTCTACCCATCCCAAACTTGATGCTTTGGGTCTTAAGTCAGCAAGATTTGGGTCCAAATGTAGACTCAGAAACCTTTTAGCTCTGTGATTCTGCTTGCCTCATTTTCTTCAACTGTAAAAATGGAGATAATAACAACACCTACCTCACAGAGTTGTTATAATGATCAAATGAACTAATATTTGTAAAGCAGTTAGTACAATTCCTGGAGCATAGTAGGCACTATACAAATGCTAGCTATTATTACTATTACTACTACCACCACCACCACATACTACTACTACTTATTCAGTCATTTTTCAGTTGTGTCCGAGTCTTCATAAATTCATTAGCGGTTTTCTTGATAAAGATACTAGAGTGATTTGTCATTTCCTTTTCCAGCTTATTTGACAGATTAGGAAACTGAGGCAAACAAGGTCAAGTGACTTGCCCAGAGTCATACAGTTAGTAAGTATCTGAGTCCAAATTTGAACTCAGGAAGATGAGTCTTCCTGACTCCAGTCCCAGAACTGCCTGGCACTACTTAGCTGTCTAGTAGTAGTAGTAGTAGTAGTAGTAGTAGTAGTAGTAGTAGTAGTAGCAGCAGCAGCAGCAGCAGTAGCAGCAGCAGCAGCAGCAGCAGTAGTAAATTTTTGGTTTTGTTTTTTAGGCAAACATAAGTTTGTCATTCAAATAGCATGGCCAGCTTATCAAAGTTTTACTCTTTGCAGCAGAGTTTGAATGCTTGACAGTTTAGCTCCAGAAAGACCAGTCCTGCACCTGATCTTGCCAGGTGATCTTCAGTCTTCCTAAGATAATTCAAAAGGAAGTGATTCAGTTTCCTGGCATGGGGCTGGTATACTATCCAGGTTCACAGAAGGCAAATACTCACATAGGGGTTAGAAGAAGCAATACAAGGACACTCTCTAGAAAAACTTTAGAATTGAGTGTGAGACATGGGAGACATTGGCACAAGACTACCCTGCCCACAGCAAAGAATATGTTGTGCTCTATGAGTGAAGCAGAATTGTAGTAGCTCAAAAAAAAGGTGAGATATGCAAATTTAGAGACATCTCCACTCCAAATGTTTATGTGAAGTATTTGTGCCCAATCTGTGGTAGGGCCTTCCCATCTCATAGTGGTCCAATCAGCCACAACTGGACACACTGTACCTTGACTCCAAGATAATGATACCATTTTGGTCCTTTCCAAGAACAAAGGAAAACAACCAACCACCACCACCACCACTACCACCACTACTATTACTACTACAACTACTACTACCATTACTTACTTCTGTGAGTCAAAGTAACACAAATAATACTGCAAGAAAGAATATAGAAAGAATAGGTATAGGGCAAGAAACTCAAGACCTTAGGAACACAGGTGGTGTTTTTATCACTGCTATCAATTGAAGACAATGGCTTGTAAGAAAAAAAAAGGCAGCTGGTTTAGAAGATAGTATCTGAAAATGGGATTTGAAAGGCATAAAAAGGTAACTAGAGTAGAAACATGAATCGGGCACAGAACAGGTAATTTTATATTCATATGCAGAAAAGGAAAGAATACTAAATAATAAAGAATCATAAAATGATAATCAGTTCAAAGATTAGTATTCAAGCTTTCTTGGGGCTTTTGCAACAGGGCTACTCATTAGCTATTTGACATTTCCTCTCCACTCAGATCAAAATTAAGTGGGTTCTTTCTTTCCAGTGGTTACTTTCTATTTGGTCAAAGCTTTCCCTCTCAGCTGGCCTTCTGCTGCCTCTGCTACTGCCCTCATAATGACTCTGGTTACTAATACTACTCTGCTTTGGTGTCCAGGAAGTGAGGAACATGTCAGCTTCCTTTTGGGATCTCACAAGGCCTTATGTATACCAAAGGAAAGCAGAAACAAGAAAGGGCTGCCCTGTACCTTGACTAGGAGGTGATGAACACTTGGGGCATCTGCTCACCAACTGTCCAGAGCTTAGAGAGTTGTCCTTATATCTGAAAACCTTCAGGAAGAAAAGTTCAGAGGGGTGGAGATTTCTTTTTCATTATACCTTTACCAGTGACTACTCTTCTCATCACTGTCTAAAGATCAAGTATGTTGTATTTTACCCCTTCTTACAGGGTTCTCTGGTACTCTTAAGGGCTTTGGAAGGTATCTAGTCTCTTCTACTAGATAAAGTTCTGCCAATTGTGTTTCCTAAATGTTAGGGGTCCAAGCACACTCATTTCATTTAACCATTTAACAATCAGATTTGTTTTTACAAAGGAATATTTACTTCAAAAGTATAACAAGACCAAATATAAATATTCTCCCCAACAACTAGAAGTCTAATCTGTCCTATACACACACACACACCATCAGTCTTTGGGGAGGCGAGGCTGGATTAGGCTCACAGTTTAGCTCAACTCCTGTTAGTTATACCAAATTCCAAGTGTGAAACCCCCACAGGTTTGCATCCTGGAATCCTGGCTTCTCAGGGCTTCCCTATTGGGCTGGAGTCAACATCTGGCCTGGAATCTTGGCTCCAGAGTCTTAAGAGTTCAAACTCTGCATTCAAGACTCTACTCCCTGAATCCAGAACTGAAAATGAAACAAGACCAAAACCCCAAACCCATCTCTCAAGGCCACAGGACCTAAAGAGAAGGGAAGGTACCTTTTACCACTCAGTTTAGTGCACATATATTTTTATTTTAATTTATGGAATAAAACAAGGATTTCCATAACACAATACAGTTATCCCTTCCACATTATGGGGGTTAGGGCCACCCTGGCAATCTGGAAAACCTGTGTAAAAATTTTGGCCCTCCTCTCATACCAGAGAAGAAGTCTGAATTATTATGGTATTAAAAGATAAAATATGTTGATATTATATAATACTACACACATATTTTATGCATTTCTGAGTTTCTAAACTTTTTCCATGTCTTCTGCTGGCCTTTGTGTGTCATCCGTGGCTTCTCCAAAACTTCCAAAAAATTCCCATTTAATTCTTTATGCCACCTGTGATATATCAAAACCACAATGGGGAAAGTTATAATGTGGAAAGGAAAATTGTATTTTTTAAAAAAAAAAAAAGATGCTTGAACATGAAACTGCAAATCTATTATGTACAACTTGCTATTATTTTTAAATATATGATAAATCTATCACATAATATTTTTCATTTTTTTTCTTCTCTTCACTCCCCAGAGAAGGCTACTACTAGACACAAATGTGTGTGCAAAATCATTCTATGCATACAACTGTGTTGGCTACATCAAGGACAGATTTTATCACAATAGAAGTTTTAATGCTATATTGGGCAAAAGAGGAGCACTGAAGAAGTGAGAACACTGCTCATAGTATATGGTAAGATGATATATGATGATTTAGAGCACAGGTATTAAACAGACAAGAAACATTAAAATTTAATGGGAAAATATTTAGCAAAATAAATAAAAATACAAAGGAGTATTTGTTAAAGAATCATGTCTGCTTCTTCATAACTCTATAAGGGGTTTTCTTGGCAAAGATACTGGAGTAGTTTGCCTTAACTTCTCCAGTTAATTTTATAGATGATTGATAATTTTGTTATCAATTGCCATTTTATAGCTGATTGAAGGAAACAGGGTTAAGTGACTAGCCCAGGGTCACACAGCTAGTAAGTGTCTGAGGACAGATTTGAACTCAGGTCTTCCTAATTTCAAGCCCATTACCTCCTACTTGCCCCTACAACAAAGTATAGATAATGTTAATGTGTACTTCTCTAATATGTGGCCTGAAGAGATCCTTATATACAGTGTAGTGGCACTGTTTCTATTTGAGTTTGACAGTATCAATTTAGAAAAAAGAAAGCTGCCCAACTCTTATTTTATGCTTGTTTTCTTTGCTAAGGAGAATGTGCTTTGAACTAGATAGGACAAAGAAAAAAAGAAGCTAATAGGGAGTTGATATCTGTAATAGATAAGGACACCTTAAAAAACCAAGGAGTTGCCCTTGAAGAGTTCAGTTTCTGATCCAGCTTGCTACAGTACAGTACAGTGAAGGAAGTGGCACATGTGATTGTTAAGCCCCTGTCAGTGAGTGATCCTTGAATCATGATGATGGATAATGGGAAATGTTACAAAATGGAAGGACCAATGTGGTGCCAATTTTTCAAAAAGAAGGAAAAGAATTTGTATGTCTATAAATTGTAGTCCAAAGAGTTTGACTTTGATTACTGGCAATATTTTAGAATGAAATATTAAAAGTATACTTGATTAACATTAGAAAAGAAAATGGTGACCACAGAGAACTGTGTTGGCTACATCAAGGACAGATTTTATCACAATAAGCATATGGCAACTATATGTGGCTAAACTGGTAGAACAGAGCAATGTCATAGATTGTTTGCCTATATTTTATAAGCTGGGTGATGGAGTGGGTAAAGTGCTGGGCCTAGAGGCAAGAAGACTCAACTTCCTAAGTTCAAATTTGGCCTCGGGACACTTACTGGTTGTGTGACCCTGGCAAGTCACTTAACCCTGTTTGCCTCAGTTTTCTCATCTATAAAATGAGCTGGAGAAGGAAACAGCAAACCGCTCCAGTATCTTTGAAAAGAAAACCACAAATGAGGTCACAAAGAGTTGGACATGACTGAAAAATGACTAAACAACAATAAACATTTTATCAAAGTCAAAGTCTCTCATTCTTATAGGAAAGATAGAAGAGTGCAGGTTAAATACAGTTTGTTCATGGCAGTAGTTATTGTGGAAACAAATTTGGTGACCTTTAATCATGGAATGACTAAAGATAATTGGGGTATTTAACGTAAGCAGATGATTGGGTCATAAGAAATTACAAGAATAACACACACACACACACTTGGGTCCTCTGACTCTAAATCCAGAATTCTTTCTAATGTGCCACACTGGCATATACCCACTTCTATTCTACCCAGACACAATCTAGTCAAACTACTTGTGGTTTACACTTTCCTGCCTCCAAGCCTTTGTTCACATAAGTATGTATTATATCTCCTGTGAACTTGAAGAGGTAAAGACCTTGTTGTATTTAAACTTTATTTCTTCTGCCCTTTACATAGTAAGCACATAAATGCTGGCTGATGTTAAAGTTGCTGATTGCAGAGAGAATATACATGACAAGAAAAAAAAAAGAATTCAGAGAAGTATATTGTTATTCAGTTGTTTCAAACTCTTTGTGACCTTGTGTTGAGTTTTCTTGGCAAAGATACTAAACTGGTTGCCATTTCCTTTTCCAGTTCATTTTACAGATGAAGAAACTGAGGCAAACAAGGCTAAGTGACTTGCCTACACTTACATAGCTAGTAAGTGTTGAAGACCAGATTTGAAGTCATGAAAATTCTAAGTCCAATGCTTTATCCACTGCATCACCTAGCTGCCCCAGAAAAGCTTAGAAGACTAATATGAATTGACGGAGAGTAAAGAAAGCAGAACCAGGAAAACAATGTATGTGACTACAACTATGTGAACAGAAAGAACAAAAAAAAATGAAACTTTGTGTTGTGGAATTACAAAAAAAAATTACAGACACTTAATCCCAAAAAAGAAATGAGAAATATATCTTGTTTCCTTTTCTTTTTTTTTTCTTTTTAACATATGTTTTCAAAAAACTTTGGGTTACAATTTTCTCCCTTCCTCCCTCCCCACTCACCCTCATTGAAAAGGCAAGCATCTCGATACAGGTTATAGATGTGTAGTCATGCAAAACACTTCCATAGTAGTCCTGTTGTGGAAAACTAAGTATATTTCCTTTCAGCCTATCCTACCCCCCATTTATTCTATTCTCTCTTTTGACCCTGTCCCTCCTCAGAAGTGTTTTGCTTTTGATTATCCCCTCCCCCAATCTGCCCTCCCCTCTATCAACTCCTTGTTCTCTTGTACCCTTCCCCTCTTATTTTCCTGTAGGTTCATTTCCATACCCATTATGTACGTTATTCCCTCCTTAAGCCAAATCCTATGAGAATATGATTCACTCATTCCCTCTTACCATCCCCCATTTCCCCTCCATTGTAAAAGCCTTTCTTGTCTGTTTTATGTGAGATAATTTACCCCATTCTACTTCTCCCTTTCTCCTTCTCCCAGTATAATCCTCCCTCACCCTTTAATTTTATTTTCCAGATATCACCCTTTCATCTTCAACTCACCCTGTGCCCTCTATCTATCTATACATACATATAATTTTTTCCCTCCCACTATCTTAATACTGACAAAGGACTCTTCAGTTACAAATATCATCTTTCCCTGCATGAATGTAAACAGTTCAACCTTAATAAGTCTCTTATGATTTCTCTTTCCTGTTTACCTCTTCCATGTTTCACTTGAGTCTTGTATTTGAAAGTCAAATTTTATATTCAGTTCTGGTCTTTTCCTCAGGAATGTTTGAAAGTTCCATATTGCATTGAATAACCATTTTTTACCCTGAAAGATTATACTCAGTTTTGCTGGGTAGGTGATTCTTGGTTGTAGTCCTATCTCCTTTGCCCTCTGGAATATCATACTCCATGCCTCCGGTCCTTTAATGTAGAAGCTGATAAATCTTGTGTTATCCTGATTGTGTTTCCACAACACTTGAAGTATTTCTTTCTGGCTAGTTGCAATATTTTCCCCTTGACCTGGGAACTCTGGAATTTGGCTACAATATTCCTAGGAGTTTTCAGGAGGTGATCGGTGGATTCTTTCAATTTCTATTTTGCCCTCTGGTTTTAAAACATCAGGGCACTTTTCCTTGATAATTACTTGAAAGATGATGTCTAGGCTCTTTTTTTGATCATGGCTTTCAGATACTCCAATAATTTTTAGGTTCTCTCTCCTGGATCTATTTTCCAGGTCAGTTGTTTTTCCAATGAGATATTTCACATTCTCTTCTATTTTTTTCATTCTTTTGGATTAGTGTTACAGTGCCTTCATTTTTCAAATTGTCACTACCTTCCAATTTCTCCATTCTAATTTTTAAGGAAGTATTTTCTTCAGTAAGCTTTTGGACTTCCTTTGCCATTTGGTCAGTTTTGCTTTTTTTTAGGGAGTTTTTCTCCTCATTGGCTTTTTGGACCTCTTTTGCCATTTGGGTTAGGCTATTTTTTAAGGTGTTATTTTCTGCAGTATGTTTTTGAGTCTCCTTTAGCATCACTCTCAGTTTTTCCTCTACTTCTCTTACTTGCTTCTCAAAATCCTTTTTGAGCTCTTCCATGGCCTAGGACCACTTCATATTTTTCTTGGAGGCTTTGGATGTAGGAGCTTTGGCTTCGTTGTCTTCTTCTGGTTGTATGTTTTAATCTTCTTTGTCACCAAAGTAAGATAATACAGTCTGACTCTTTTTGTGCTGCTTGCTCATGATCCTGGGCAATTACCTGAGTTATAAACTCTTTGTTAAGGTAAGGGTCTGTTTCCAGTGTCCCAAGCTTCAGGGGTTTTGTGCAGCTGTTTTCAGAGATACTTCTAGGGACATGTAAATTTTCAGTTCTTCCAAGGTGCTATGATCAAGGGTAAGGTGTTTACTCCTTTCCTGGCCTGTAGTCTGGACTATGAGTGATCACAAGCACTCTTTTCTGTCTTGGAACTGTGAGGGTTTTCTCTCCACAGCCACTACCAGCTCCACCACACCAGCTTTCCTCCTTGCCCCGGGACCACCACCCAGAACTGTGACCCAGATCTAAGCATGAGCAAAGCAAGAGAATCCTGCCCTAGCAGAGAGATCCCTGCAATCCCCCTCTGATCAGCCACTCGTGATCCCCTCAATCTGTGGGCCGGAAGCTCAGCAGGCAGTCACCATGGCCACACTGGGGCACTGGAGCTGAGACCCGTGCTCCTCTCTCACCAGCGCAGAAACAGACTTTTCCCACTGACCTTCTATATTGTCTTTGGTGTTCAGTTGGTTGAGAACTCTGGAAACTTCCACAGCCACCTGTGATTCAGTCCTCTGAAGCCTGCTCCAGGTTTGCTGCGGCCTGCAGTGCCCACATCCAGCTATGCTCCTCTCCCTGCCCTGAGGAATATGCCTTTCTGATCAATCATCCAGGTTGTCTTGGGCTGGAAATTTGTTTTACTCTGTCTTTTTGTGGGTTCTGCTGCTTTAGAATTTGTTTAGAGCCATGTTTTATAGGTATTTGGAGGGGTTTGGGGGAAGAGCTCAAGCAAGTCACTGCTTTTATTCCACCATCTTGGCTCCGCCCCCCAGAATCTGAGCTCTCTTTTTCCTTTTCTACAGAAGCGAGGAACAACAGGTATAGAACCACGAATGTATTATTATAAATAATCTGTGTATTGTTTGATTTTGCTAAATTGCTTTTTTTTCCTTTTTAAATTTTTATTACAAGGAATGGTTGCCTGGGTCAGGGATATTAAGAGAGGGGATAGGGATATATAAGGAAGTGAATATGATGTGAAAACAATACACATCCCATTTTCTTAATCACTTTTTTCAGTTTTTTTTCTTTTTTCAATCAATTTATTTTAAACTCTAATTCTAAAACTTAAATACACAATAAGAAAACAAAAAGAAATGTATTATAAACTTAAATACTAAAACTTTAATGCAAAAAAAATTAAAAAAGCATTGCCATGTGCACAGCAGAACATAAGAGAGGATTGAAAATATACAGCAATAAATTTCCATTTCAAGAAAGCCTATATAATAAGTACTACACATTGTGTTCCAAGATGTCCATCTTTTCTTTGCTTCCTTGTAAGTTTTCTTCCTTGTAAGCTTTCTTCTCTGTTATGTACTTTTTACATTGTTATTTTTTCCCCCTTCCTCCCCTCCACCCAAGAAGGCTATAATTAAGCAAGGATATAAATAAATATCTATACACATACACACAAACATCTATATATATATACATACACATACATATATTTAGATATCTATAATCATACTCATATATAGATGTGTACATTCATATGCATCTATGTAAGACAATACTATTTTTTTGTCCTCTGTTTCTCTGAGGATGGATAATATCTTCCTTCACAGGTCCTAGTGTTTCTATATTTTTCTAAGTCCACCAACTCATCATTCCCAACACCACAGCAATATTCCAACCTTATAGTGTCTAGTTATTTTAAATAGTCTAAAATAACATTGATTAATATGGCTGACATATAGTGTAGTTTCCCTATTTTTCTCTTTTGATTAAATCTGTTTTAGCTTTAATTTTGCCTGAGATCATGATTACAACCCCTGCTTTTTTTCTCAATAAATTCTACTCCTAATCTTTATTATGTTAGTGTGTATCTCTCATTTCCTATCTCTGCTGACTTCTCTACTTTACTTCTACCCACTACCTTGCTCTTCTATTACTTACTTAACCTACCCACCCCTCCAAGAATCCTTCCCTTATCCTTTTCCCCATCTCTAAAATCCCTCCCTTACCCTCTCCCCCCTTCCTATACCCTTAGCCTTTTATTTCTTTCTTAATTTAGAAGACTTTTATGTCCTTCTAGATACATATGTATTATTATCTCCTTAATCCATTTCCCGTGAGAGTAGGGTTCCAGAACCACCAATCCTCCTCCTCCATCTAATTCTTCCATGTCAGTTCTTCCTCTTGCACTTCATTTGTACATGATAATTAGATATTTTACCTTTTCCTAGAAGGTTTACTTTTTAATATCACATCATACAATGCTGTACTCCAATCATTGTTTCAAACTACCCAATTACTAATAACAATCTTAGACATGTTTTACATTTCCTTATGTAAAAAGTAAGCAGTCTGTCCTTATTGAGTCCCTTGTAATGAGTCTCTGCTGTTTACCTTATATTTCTCTTGGATCTTGTCAAATTTTCTGTTGAGTTCAGATCTTTTTGCGACAAAATCCTGAAAGTCTGGCAATTTATTGAATATCCATTTTTTTTTCATTCAGGATTATGCTTAACTTTGCTGTGTATGACATTTTCAGCCCCAACCCCAGTTCTTTTACTCTTCTGTATATACTGTTCCAAGACCTGGAGTCACTGCTGCTAGGTCTTGTGTGATTCTAATTGTGACTCTGCCATATTTGAATTGTTTTTGTCTTGTTGCTCATAATATTTTCTCCTTGAACTAGGGGTTTTGGAATCTAGCTATGATATCCCTGTAGGTTTTCCTTGTAGAATCTCTCTCAGGTGGTGATCAGCAGATTTTTTTTTATTTCTACTTTCCCCTCTTGTTCTAACACTTCAAGACAATTTTATTTAATTACTTCTTGTATTATTTTAACAAGATTCTTTTTTCAATCATAGCTTTCAGGTAGTCCAATTAGTCTTATGTTTTCTCTTCTTGATCTGTTCTCCAAATCAGTTGTTTTTCTTATTAGATGTTTTACCTTCTCTTCTATTTTTTCATCCTTTATATTTTATTTTATTTCTTGGTGTCATAGCTTCACTGGCTTCCCCTTGCCCAATTCTCATTTTCAAGGAGTCATTTTCTTCCTTAAGATTCTGGATCTCCTTTTCTAGTTGCTTGACTTTCTTTTCATAATCTTCTTGTTTTTCTTGTACTGTTCTTACTTTTTTTAAAATTTTTTCTCAATCTCTCTCATTTGATTTTACAGGTTTTTTTAGGTTTTTCTATGAATTCTTTTGGGGCAGGTAACCATTTGGTGTTATTCTTTGGGGTAGGAAAGTCTTTTTTTTCTTCAATCTCCTCCTCTGAAGATGAACTTCTCTTGTCTTTTCCTATAGTAACTTTCTATGGTTGGATTCTTTCTTCTTTGACTGTTCTTTTTTTTTTAAATACCAGCTTTTTATTATAATCGCCTCCAGTCCTGGGGCATGAGGGATTGTGTCTCTGGCCTCAGATCCTCCTTCAGTTCTCCCCTCTGGCAGCATGCCTCCTGCCCCACTGCTTCTGCATTCAACAGGCTTGTGCTCATTCCTTCTTCCCCAGGGCTGTGTCTTGGCAGCACAGCTGGGTCTGTCACCCCTTATCAGCAGAGGTTCCCTCAATCTTCCCCTGCTCAGATGTCCAACTCCCCACACTGTTGGGAGGTGAAAATTGCTGTGGCTGTGGCTGAAGCTCCCAACCCAGCTAGCCCCAGGGCCAGTTTGCTGTTTCAGTGAAACTAGCCTAGAGGTGTTTGCGTTTCACAGGGACCGAACTTTGGATCTTCTCTGGTTGTCCCAAGGAGACCACTGTTCTGTCCCAACTCTTGTTTATTTTTACCAATCTACGTTCCTCCTAAGACACTATTTTGTCTTATTTGTGGAGGAAATCTGGAGAGCTTATTAATGTTCTGACCTACTTTGCCATCTTTCCAGAATCTTCTCTCTTAATACTTTTGAAAGGTTTCTGGGAAGGTACAGCTTGGTGGTGCAGTAGATAGAGCACTGGCCCTGGAGTCAGGAGGACTGGACTCAGATATTTGACATTCACTACCTGTGTGACTCTAGGCAAGTCACTTAACCCCATTGCCTAGCCCCCCCCCCAAAAAAGCTATCTGGGAGACCCTGTAATTCATGGTTTTAGAATGATCCACCAGGAATGTTATTCATAGAAAACACCTTTGTTAATGTGTCATGAGTTCTGGTTTGGCTATTCCAAAAGATATTAAAATCTGGTAATACTTTTTAATTGAATGGTGACTAAAGAATATTTTTAAAGTTCTTTGTTTTCAAAAGCCATAAGAGAGTTAGGTACATACAGAAAGTGGTTGAATAGTTGGACCCTGGGAGTAATTATTAATAGTTAGATATCAACTTGGAAAAAAGGTCTCAACAGGAATGGCACAGACAAAGGGTTTGCCTATGAAATGTGCATCATTTTTATCAATGGCCTAGATAAAGGAAGAGATGGTATGCTTATTGAGCTTGTAAATGACACAAAGGTAGGAGGGATAATTATAACCCTGGGTGATAGAATCAGGATTTGAATAAAGGATTTAAAATGATCATGACAGTCCAGAACATTGTATTGAATCTTTTTAAATGGCATTTAACAAAATACGTACAAAGTTCATTTCTCATTCAAAAATTCAACTTCACAAGTATAGGATGAGAAAGGTATTATCAGAAATTCTTCTGAAAATTTTTTTTCTTTTACTTTGGCTTTGTGGATTATAAGTTCAATATGAATCAACAGTGTGATACAGCACAAAAAAAGATGAAATAAAATAAAAACCCCAAGACAACATTAGATCTCATTAAGAAACATGGTATGCAAAACTAGAGAGGTAATTCCTCTCTTCCTTACTCAAAGCATTATAAAACATTGTATATGATTGTGGGTGAACATCTAGGTGGTGCAGTGGATAGAGTGTCACTCATCTTCCTGAGTTCCAATCTGTCCTCAGATACTTACTAGCTGTGTGACCCTGGGCAAATCCCTTAACCCTGCTTGCCTCAGTTTCCTCATCTGCAAAATGGGCTGGAGAAGGAAATGGCTAAATCAATCCAGTATCTCTGCCAAAAAATGCCAAATGGGATTAGGAGTAGTCAGACAAGACTGAAAATGATGGAACAACATAGTTCTGAACACCACATTTTGGGAAGTATATTCAGGAATTAGAGCATGTACAGTGTTTAATTAATAGGATGTTGAAAGGCCATGGATGATGCCATATGAAGATGAGTCGAAGAAATTAAGAGTGTTTAGCCTTGAGAACAGAATACTTAGTGAGGAGGCAATAGATGTCTTCAAGTATTTGAAGGGTTTCCATGAGGAGAAAGGAATATATATGTTCTGAGTCAGTCACTCTACCTTGGCTCTTTATGTTGTCATTTATAGCCTTTCACAAACTGACTAAAATCTTTCTGCTTTTTCTTTTTTTCGGGTTGAGTTTACATTACCTCCTTTCCCTCCCCCACCCCTCCTACCCTATATCAATAGCTCTATTTTCTATACCCCACATAGGACACTGGCAGGTCTTCTGGGTGCCTTTAAATAGGCTGTCCACTGTGCCTAAAACATTCTTTGTCTTCACCTCTCTGTCTTAAATCTCCTTCCTCCATTCAGGCTCATCTGAAGTACTAGATCTTTCTTGATGTTATTAGTGATCTCAATCGCAAAATCACTTGATATTTATTTTGTACATACCTACATCTTGATTTTGAATTTATGTCTCCCAGAAAAATGTGAGGTCCTTGAACAATATATGCCATAACAAGAACATTGTAAAGACAAACTTTGAACACCCAAAGGACTCTAATCAATATCATTATCATTCCTTACTGCCGTGACTTTTGGCAAGTCACAACTTCTCCAAGTCTCAGTTTTCTCATTCATAAAATAAAAAAGGTTAGACTTGAGAACCTATAAGATTTCTTCAAACTCTAAATCTGTGATTCTATAATTCTTTAACAGTGCAGTTCTGAGATAGTTCCTTTTTCTAACTGGTCACTGTCAAACCTGGACAAAAGTCAACACCCTCACAGATGAAATGTTAGAGCTGGGAATAATAATAATAATAATAATAATAATAAGCATATAAATTGTGCTTTAAATTTTGTGAAGTGCTTTGCCAATATTATCTTATTCTTCCTCACAACAACCCTTTCCCTTTTATTTATTGTCTTCCTCCACTAGAACGAAAGGTGCTTGAGGGTAGGGATTATCTTTCTTTTTACTTGCTTTTGTATTTTCTGTGCTTAGCACAGTTCCTGGCACATAGTGAATGCTTAATAAATGTTTATTGACTGACTGATTACCTAGTTCTTCCCCAATCTTTTCAAGTATAAGGACTCCTTTTTAATTAAAAAAAAAGTTGTGTACCCCACATGTTAGTAGCTGTGTAATTATTATCTTCTGATTGAAAAAAAATCATGATAGAAAGTTACTATGAATTCAGTAATATTTCAAAATGAATTTGTATGTTCAGCGTCAATCAATCAATTCCTCTGTTGCTACAATGTCCCTCTGTAAATGAGCACATTTTGGCTGTTTTTTTGTTTTGTTTTGTCTTCCAGAATACCCTAGCTCCTTTCATTCACTTCTCACTTGAACACCATCACTACTATAGCCCCAATGCAATCAAGAACAGCATCAATTGATCCTAACAAATATTTATTAAGCACCTGCTATGTGACACATAAGTGCTGACTATGTAAGGACAAAAGTGCAATAATACTTGCCCTCAAGGAGCTTATAATCTGACAGAGAAGAAAACTAGATCTATAGTACATACATTTGAAACATATTAATAATATGTTAAAATAATTGCATACTCTGTTGACTCAATTGGAATGTATTTTCTTATTTGTCTACTTGGTGTATCTTCAACATAGACTATAAGGTCTTTGAGGGCAGGAACTCCTTTGTTTTTGTCTTTGTATCACTAATACCTATAATAATGCCTTGCACAATATATGTGTTCAATACGAATTTGTCAAATTGAATTGAATATTTATGTTAAAGATTCATTTTCAATCTGTAAGGAGATATATTTTCTTCCTTCGTTTTACTGAGTCATGTTGCTCATTTTATTCAGGACTAAATAAAGGCACAAAAGACAAGCTTGGTAAACACCTGATTTGCATATCTCTTATAGAAATTCTGCTCCATCTTTAAAAGTTCACACCCCACAGTTTGGGAACCATTTGTCTACAGCACACAGTGAACATAGCTAGGAGTTAGAAGTCTAAGAAAAAAAGGGATGGAAAAGTGAAGAATACAAATGTAAACACAAAAGCTAGAGAGCCTATCACATTACTGATATATTTTTACTGAACCACAAGTCTCCTTTTGTCTTAATAAACTACCATGAAATCTATTTCACGGTTGTCTACTTTCTCAAAACCTATGACTGATTTGTTACAAAGAGACAAAAAAATTGGAATTTGTCAAAGGAATACCAAAAAAGATTTTGATGCTGATAAGCAAATAGTACCATTTTCTGTAGATTGAATAATGTATTCACCCCACTTTTGCCATGAAATTGGCCTGTACTTCTGTTTCTATTAGTAGCAAGAATTCCATTGCCTGTGAATCACACATACAGGTAAACCAAAAATAAAATAAATTCTGTCAACATCAAAAAAGAAAATCTAGCTCTTTCTTGCATAATATAGTTTCCTATTTGACTAGCCTTCCACTCATACTTTACTCTTCATCCCTCACTAGTATATGCTCTCCATCAGTTGATGACTACATGAAGAAGAATAACAGAAAGGTTATTGAACATGGTTAATATGAATGGGGTAGATTAAAGCTTCCATACTGATCAGTAGTGGGATTAAGCCTGTCAAAAGGCAAGATAGGCAGACCCAGTCTCAAAATAATAATAATATGTAAGAAAATCCTGGGAACTTGGAAATGCAAACAGTTACTCAAGGTTTCCTTAGGAAACTAAGAATCTTGGACCAACTTTATATTCTAAAATGGCTTCCAAGATTGAGAAATAGTGTCTAAAGAGCAAAGTGAAAGAATAGATGGAATTTTTACTCCAGGCCAATCCTATTCCTTTTTCCATACATCTGTTTTCTCCTAAGGGAGAAATGTCATGTCTGGACATAGATACGAGAACACTGTGCCACTAATGCCAGCCACCATAACATCAAGTACAGTCAGCCATGGTTGGAGATCTCTAATCAACTGCCAGTCTATCAAAGTCAAAAATTGTGGGTATTTATTTTGTTCACTCTGGGGTAACTCTAATGCACAGCAACACAGTAAAATAGACGTAATGGCAAGTGCGATGAAGAAAAAAAGTGTTTGCAGATAACTATCAGATAATATTCAAGAGCTATTTTCACATCTAATTTCCCCCCACAGTCCTCCCCATATCAGCCTAAATTTTTCTGATGGCAAACTCTTTTCTCTACCCTATATCTTATGAGTCTTCTCTCATTATAATTTTGGTGGATTACTGTTGGTTCCCTGAATGATCATAGGATCGTTCCTGGAATTCCTTGTCTCTGGGAGGCCTTCAAAAAGATTCTGGATAACTACTTGTTTAGAACATTGTGGAAATGAATCATAAGTTTGGTGGGGTTTGGATGCCAATTTTATACTAGAAAAACTGAGCAGTGTAATTAGAAATAGCAATGCAACATGCAGTAATTAATACATTATGGGCAAATAATATCTAAGCAAAATAAAACTTCCCCTCAGTTACTGACTCTTCTTCAAATGCTCACAACTTTCCAAAATAATTCCAAGGACAGCTGCAGTACAACCAGGCAAATTGGGACATACAAAAAAAAAACTATCTTTGATATCTTGCCTCAGATGTCCCGTATTCTGGAGACTGTCAATTTCAAAGGGTCCCAGGATTATAGTTTGAGAGTTGAAAGACATTTTAGCAGTCATGTTGCCCAACCCTTTATTTCCCAGAAGAGGAAACTGAAGTCAAGAAAGATTGGGTTTTGTTGATTGCTCATGGCTGGGCTGAACCAAAATAATAATATGACAATGCTGTCTAAATTAATTTACTTATTCAGTATCAGATCAAACTATGAAAGTTATACTTTATAGAGTTGGAAAAAATAATTACAGAATTTAACTGGAAGAATAAAAGGTCAAGTATCACCAAAGAAATAATAAAAAGAAAACCTTGTGAAGAAAGGAGTTCTATCAGAACAAGATTCAAACTATACAACAATGCAGGAAAAATCAAAATGATTTGGTACTCCTGAAGTAAGGAAAGATGTAAAAACATATTAATTGTCTACTATGTACCAAGCACTGTCCTTAGTATTTTGCAAATATTATGTCATTTGATCTTCTTACAAACCCTGGGGGTGTGAGGTATTATTATTATCCCCAATTTACAGATGAGGAAACTGAGGCAGATGAAAGTTGAGTCACTTGATGGCAGCTAGGTAGTGCAGTGGATAGAGCACCCGCTGAAGTCAAGAGGACCTGAGTTCAAATCCTGCCTCAGACCAGACACTTGACACTTACTAGCTATGTGACCCTGTGCAAGTCACTGAACTCCAGTTGCCTAAGGGGGAAAAAAAAAAGTTGAGTGACTTGCCCAGGGTCCCAGTGTCTGACTGTCTGAGGCCAGATTTGAAGTCAGATCTTCCTGACTCTAGGCCCCACATTCTGTCCATTGTACCATCTCTATAACATATAGAACTAAACAGCATGGTAGTCTAGGGCCTAATAAAACCAAAGACCCCAGGTCCTAAGGTAAGAACTCACTATTTGGTAAAAACTTCTGGAAAATTTGAAAGCAATATGGCAGATACTAGGAATATACCAGGTATTACCATATACCAAGATAAGCTACAAACAGATAAATGACTTAAACATAAAGAGTGACATCATAAATAAATTAGACAAGCAAAGAAAAACTTATCTGTGATCTATAGATAGGGGATCAATAGATCTATAGATATGGGAACAATTTATGACCAAATGAGGGATAGAAAACAAAATGGACAATTTTTATTACATAAAATTAAACAGTTTTTACATTATGAAATCAATGTAGGTAAAGTTAAAAGTAAACCAGTAACTAACAGAAGAAAACAATCTGTTAAAAACTAGAATTGGACAAATGGAAACTAATGTCTCTATGAGAGAGCAAGAATCAGTCAAACAGAAACTAAAAAATGAAAAAATGATGAAAATGTAAAATACCTCATCAGTAAAACAACTGACCTGGAAAATCGACTCAGGAGAGACAATTTAAAAATTATTGGACTACCTGAAAATCATGATGAAAAAAAGAGCCTGGACAGTATCTTTCAGGAAATCATAAAGGAAAACTGCCCAGAAGTCCTAGAACCAGAAGGGAAGATAACCATAGAAAGAATCCACCACTTACCACCTGAAAGAGATCCCAAATTGACAACGCCAAGAAACATAATAGCAAAATTCCAAAATTACCAGATGAAAGAGAAGGTGCTGCAAGCAGCCAGAAAGAAACAATTTAAATATCATGGAACCACAGTCAGGATTACACAGGACCTTGCAGCTTCTACATTAAAAGACCACAGGGCATGGAACATGATATTCCATAAGGCAAAGGAGCTTGGAATGCAGCCAAGGATCAATTACCCAGCAAAAATGAGCATCATTTTTCAAGGGAGGAGGTATATTCAACAAATAGGAGACTTCCAAACTTTCCTGATAAAAAGACCAGAGCTCAACAAAAAATTTGATCTTCAAGTACAGGACTCAAGAAGGACTTAAAAAGGTAAATGGGACAGAAAGATACAATATGTTGTTAATGGGGGGGGGCTGTTTAAACCCCTACAAGGGAATATGAGACTTGCAACCCTTGAGAACTGTATTGTTATTACACCTTGTTAAAGGAGTATACATAAAGAGGGTGGATATTAGTTGACTTTGATGTAATGATAAAAAAAATCTAATCAAGTGGGTTAAATGGATCCAAATAAGTGGATCAATCTGATCTTAGAAAATGTACTGAGAAAGGAGGAGAGCAAGGGTAAATTACATTACAGGAAAAGACACAAAATCCTATTACAGCAGAGGGAAAGAAGGGGGGGAGCATTGTTTGAACCTTACTCTCATCAGATTTGGCTCAAGAAGGGCATAACATAATCAGTTAGGTATAGAAATCTAACTTGCCCTATAGGCAGTAGGAGGGAAAAGGGGAAAGAAAAGGGAGGGGGAAAGAAAAGGAGGGGGGAAAGAAGGGAGGGAAGAGCAGTAAGACTAAAGGGGAAGAAAAGGGAAAGGGATAATAAAAGGGGGAAGGGACTGAAGGAGGTGGTGGTCAAAAGCAAAACACTAGTGAAGGGGGAAAGGAAAAAGGAGAAAGAAAAGCATAAATGGGGGGAAAGGATGGAGAAAAAGACACAGATAGTAATCATAACTGTGAATGTGAATGGGATGAACTCTCCCATAAAACAGAAATGGATTGCAGAATGGATTAAAAACCATAATCCTACAATATGTTGTTTACAGGAAACACATTTGAAAAAGAGTGACACATACAGGGTAAAGGTAAAAGGCTGGAGCAGAATATATTATGCTCAGCTGAAGTAAAAAAAGCAGGGGTAGCAATCCTGATCTCAGACAAAGCAAAAGCAAAAATAGATCTAATCAAAAGAGATAAGGAAGGAAACTACATCCTGCTAAAAGGCACCATAGACAATGAAGTAATATCATTACTAAACATATATGCACCAAATGGTATAGCATCCAGATTCTTACAGGAGAAGCTCAGGGAGTTACAGGAAGAAATAGACAGCAAAACTATACTAGTGGGGACCTGAACCTCCCCCTCTCGCACTAGATAAGTCTAACCACAAAATAAACAAGAAAGAAGTTAAGGAGGTGAATAGAACATTAGAAAAGTTAGGTATGATAGACCTCTGGAGAAAACTGAATGGGGATAGAAAGGAATATACTTTTTTCTCGGCAGTACATGGCACATACACAAAAATTGACCATGTACTAGGGCATAAAAACCTCACAATCCAATGCAGAAAGGCAGAAATATTAAATGCATCCTTTTCAGATCATGATGCAATAAAAATTATATGTAATAAAGGGCCATGGAAAGATAGACTAAAAAATAATTGGAAACTAAATAATCTAATCCTAAAAAATGATTGGGTCAAACAACAAATCATAGAAACAATCAATAATTTCATTCAAGAGAATGACAATAATGAGACAACATACCAAAACCTATGGGATGCAGCGAAAGCAGTTCTTAGGGGAAGTTTTATATCTCTAAATGCTTACATAAATAAAATAGAAAAAGAGATTAATGAATTGGGCATACAACTAAAAAAACTAGAAAAAGAACAAATTAAAAATCCTCAACTAAACACCAAATTAGAAATATTGAAAACCAAAGGAAAAATTAATAAAATTGAAATTAAGAAAACTATTGAACTAATAAATAAAACTAAGAGCTGGTTTTATGAAAAAAAATAATAATAGATAAGCCTTTGGTTAATTTAATTAAAAAAAAGAAAGAAGAAAACCAAATTACTAGTATCAAGAATGAAAAGGGCAAGCTACCACCAAGGAAGAGGAAATTAAAACAATAATTAGGAATTATTTTGCCCAACTATATGCCAACAAATTTGACAATCTTAGTGAAATGGATACATATTTACAAAAATATAAATTGCCCAGATTAACAGAAGAGGAAGTAAAATACTTAAATAACCCCATCTCAGAAAAAGAAATTGAACAAGCCATTGATGAACTCCCTAGGAAAAAATCTCCAGGGCCAGATGGATTTACATGCGAATTCTATCAAACATTTAAAGAACAATTAATTCCAATACTATATAGACTATTTGGGAAAATAGGTGAAGAAGGAGTCTTACCAAATTCTTTTTATGATACAAATATGGTGTTGATACCTAAACCAGGAAGAGTCAAAATAGAGAAAGAAAATTATAGACCAATTTCTCTAATGAATATAGATGCAAAAATTTTAAACAAAATACTAGCAAGTAGATTGCAGCAACTTATCACAAGAATAATACACTATGACCAGGTAGGATTTATACCAGGAATGCAGGGTTGGTTCAATATTAGGAAAACTATCAGCATCATTGAGCATATCAACAACAAAACCAACAGAAACCACATGATCATCTCAACAGATGCAAAAAAAGGCTTTTGATAAAATACAACACCCATTCCTATTAAAAACACTAGAAAGCATAGGTATAAATGGAGTCTTCCTTAAAATAATAAATAGCATATATCTAAAACCTTCAGCAAGCATTATATAATGGGGACAGGCTAGAAGCATTTCCAATAAGATCGGGGATGAAACAAGGATGTCCATTATCACCACTGTTATTCAATATTGTACTGGAAACCTTAGCTTTAGCAATAAGAGAAGAAAAAGAAATTGAAGGCATTAGAATAGGCAAAGAAGAAACAAAGCTATCACTCTTTGCAGATGACATGATGATATACTTAGAGAATCCTAGAGAATCAAGTAAAAAACTACTTGAAATAATAAACAACTTTAGCAAAGTTGCAGGCTATAAAATAAACCCACATAAATCATCAGCATTTCTATATATTACCAACAAAGCCCAACAGCAAGAGATAGAAAGAGAAATCCCATTTAAACTTACTGTAGACATTATAAAATATTTAGGAGTCTACCTCCTGAAACAAACCCAGGAACTCTATGAACACAATTACAAAACACTTTTCACACAAATAAAATCAGATCTAAATAATTGGAAAAACATCAGTTGCTCATGGGTAGGCCGAGCTAATATAATAAAAATGACAATCCTACCTAAGCTAATTTACTTATTCAGTGCCATACCAATCAAACTACCAAAAAATTATTTTATAGAGTTAGAAAAAATAATAACAAGATTCATTTGGAAAAACAAAAGGTCCAGAATATCAAAGGAACTAATGAAAAGAAATGCAGGGGAAGGTGGCCTAGCAATTCCAGATCTTAAATTGTATTATAAAGCAGCAATCATCAAAACTGCTTGGTACTGGCTAAGAAATAGGGAGGTGGATCAGTGGAATAGGTTAAATATGCAAGACACAGTAGTCAATGACTATAGTAATCTATTATTTGATAAACCCAAAGACCCCAGCTTCTGGGATAAGAACCCACTCTTTTGAAAAAAACTGCTGGGAAAACTGGAAAAGAGTATGGCAGAAACTAGGCATAGACCCAAATCTCATACCATATACCAAAATAAAGTCAAAATGGGTTCAGGACTTAGATATAAAGGCTGATACCATAAGTAAACTGGGAGAACAAGGAATAGTTTACCTATCAGATCTATGGAGAACAGAAGAATTCATGACCAAACAGGAGATAGAGAACATTATGAAAAGCAAAATGGATAATTTTGATTACATTAAATTGAAAAGTTTTTGCACAAACAAAGCCAATGCAACTAAGATTAGAAGGAAGGTAGAAAATTGGGAAAGAATTTTTACAACCAGTCTCTCTGATAAAGGCCTCATTTCTAAAATATATAGAGAATTAAGACAAATTTATAAGAACACAAGCCATTCCCCAATTGATAAATGGTCAAAGGATATGAACAGACAGTTCTCAGATGAAGAAATTAAAGCCATCTATAGTCATATGAAAAAATGCTCTAAATCATTATTGATTAGAGAAATGCAAATCAAAACAACTCTGAGGTACCACATCACACCTATCAGATTGGCCAACATGACAAAACAGGAAAATGATAAATGTTGGAGAGATGTGGGAAAATTGGAACACTAATACATTGTTGGTGGAGTTGTGAAATGATCCAACCATTTTGGAGAACAATTTGGAACTATGCCCAAAGGGCTACAAAAATGTGCATACCCTTTGATCCAGCAATAGCACTTCTAGGGCTATATCCCAAAGAGATCAAACAAATGGGAAAAGGACCCACATGTACAAAAATATTCATAGCAGCTCTTTTTGTGGTGGCAAAGAATTGGAAATTGAGAGGATGCCCATCAATTGGGGAATGGCTGAGCAAGTTGTGGTATATGAATGTAATGGAATACTATTGTGCTATAAGAAATGATGAACAGGCTGACTTCAGAAAAACCTGGAAAGACTTATATGGTCTGATGCTGAGTGAAGTGAGCAGAACCAAGAGGACTTTGTACACAATAACAGCCATGTTATGCAATGACTAAGATTGTTAAACTGAACCCTTCTCAGCATTACGAGGATCTAAGACATCTCCAGAGGCCTCGGGATGGAAAATGCTGTCCACATCCAAAGAAAGAACTATGGAAGTCGAATCGCTCTCACTTATTTTTACCTTCTGTTGAGTTTTGTTTCATCTTTCTGATGGTTCCTCCTATTGGTTTTAATTTTTACTTACAACTTCACTAATGTGAAAATATGTGTAATGGGTATGTAAATGTAAAGCCTATGTCAGATTGTGTGCCGTCTTGGGGAGGGTGGGGGGGAGAGAAAAGGGAGAAAAAAATTTCAACTCAAAAGCATATGGAAAAAAAAAATTAAATTTAAAATTAAAAAAAAAGTGAACCAGGTAGTAGGAGTTGGGGTGATGGGGAGAGCCACAGAAATTTTCTCTAATAAAAGTGTAATTTCCAAAACATCTAGGAAACTTTTTCAAATTTATAAGAATTACTATCACTCTCCAATTGATAAATGGTCAAAGGATATAAACAGGAAATTTTTTAAGGAATAAATCCAAAATTTCAAGGCTATATAAAAAAGTTCCAAATCTCTAACCATTACAGTAATGTAAATTAAAGGACCTCTGAGTTTTCCTGCTACCTATCAGTTTGGCAAAGTTGACAGAAAAGAAAAATGGCCAAAGTTGGAGGAGCTACAGGAAAACTGACACATTGATGCATTATTGGTGGGTCTCTGAATTGGCCCAGTCATTCTGCAAAATAAAAAAAAACCCTCAACGTTGATAAACTTTGCATTCCATTCAACATAGAAATGTATCTTCTAAGGCTAAGCCCCAAGGAGATTAAAAAAGAGGGAAACGATCCATAGGAAAAAACAAAAATCATTTACAGCAGCTCTTTCTGTGGTGGCAAAGAACTAAAAATCTACCAGAATGCCCACCAAAAGAGGAATGGCTGAACACATTATGATATGTTATTTTGGAAAGCAATTTAGAACCATGCCCTGAAAGTTACCAAATTGTGAATATTCTTTGACCCACCTATACCACTACTATGCTAATACTTCAAAGAGATCAGCAAAAGAGAAAAAGGAAGATAGAGCACCGGCCCTGAAGTCAGGAGGACATGAGTTCAAATCCAGCCTCAGACCAAACACTTGACACTTACTAGCTGTGTGACCCTGGGCTAGTCACTTAACCCCAGTTGTCTTAAAAAAGAGAGAGAGAGAAAGGATCTTTGCACAAAAGAAAAAATTTTTTTTAAATTATAGCAGTGATTTTTGTAGTAGCCAAAGACTGGAAACTAAGGAGAATATTGTTGTTCAATCATTTCAGACTATTCGTGACCCCATCTGGGGTTTTCTTGGCAAAGGTATAGGAGTGGTTTGCCACTTCCTTCTCCAGCTCATTTTACACATGAGGAAACCAAGGCAAAGAGGTTACGTGACTTGCCCAAGGTCACACAGCTAGTGAGTGTCTGAGGTCAGATTTGAACTCAGGAAAGTGAATCTTCCTGAGTCCAATCCCAGTGGTCTATCCACTGTACCACCTAACTGCCCCAAGGGGACTATCAGGGAATGGCTAAAGAAATTATAGTATATGAATGTAATGAAATACTATTGTGCTGTAAGAAATCATGAAATGGGCAGTTTTATAGAAATCCATTAAGACATGCATATGCTAATGCAGAATGAATTGAGCAGAACAACTAGGAGAACAGTTTCTACAATGACAACAATAATATAGAGAAAAACAACTTTAAATGACTTTTAGAATTCTGACCAATACAACAATAAACCACAAGCCTAGAGATCTAAAGGTGAATCTACCACTCAGAGAGGTGACTTAAAATGTAGAATGAGATACATATTTTCAGACATGGCAAGATGGAAATTTGTTTAGCTGGACTATGCATATTTGTTATGAGGGTTTTATTTTTCATTTTGTGTTTGTTTTGTTTAATGGAGGTATAGAATAAGGGAGCAATAATAGATACTTGGAAAGTAAGGTAATTTTTTTTTAATTTAAAGTATGGCAGATGAATATAGAAGAATATTATTTTCCTATAAGAAATGAAAAAAGGGGACAATTTCTGAGAAGCCTGTAGAAACTTGCATGAACGGATACAGAGTAAAGTGAACAGAACCAGGAGAAAAAAATTATATAGTAACAACAACATTGTTAATGCCACAACCTTGAAAGACAAAAACATTGATCACTGCCATGACCAACCACAATCCCAGAGGACATCAGACAATGAAGCATGCCACTCACTTTCTGGCACAGCAATGATGGATGTTGGAGGTAGAATGAGGCATACGTTTTTGGACGTGGTCGATTTGGGAATGTGTTTTATCTAATTGTACATATTTGTTAAATGTTTTCTTTTTTAATTTTTTTTTACTGAATAGCAGAGGAGAGATATACAGAGATGAAAAATAGATTCTTGTTCACTGAAAAAAGTTAATTAACTTTAAAAAAGAGAGACTTCTTTGTGGAGGCAATATTTAATGTGCACTAATGAATCACTATTTGTAGAATTTCAAGCATCAGCAGGGGAGATCCTACATATGACCTTCAAATTATATTACTTAGTTGACCACCTACATATGTCAGGACTGTTTTCCAGGATGATGAATCAATATAGAAAAAGATGAAGTAGAATCACTTAGCTAAGGTGGATCTTAGATAACATATAATGCATAAAGTCATTGCATTTTAGAGCTAAAAGATCTCTTCAAATTTATTCAGGTTTTGTGGGAAGGACCCTCCCCCATAAACACATCTTCCAAGGTGACCGGGTCCTCCCCCTAAAAAGAAGTCCAGAGACTACTGAACACATGCCTACAATTACACCATTAGAGATTCACTCTTTTATTACCTGATACAGTATAAATTATGTTGAGAAAGCTAACACTGTAAATCTTATCATCTATTTACACTTAAGTGTGTATAAATTTATTAGCATATTTCCAAAGAATAGATTTTGATAGGGTGAAGAAGGGAGGAAAAGTATGACTGTATGATCTGACATGAGAAAAAGGACTTTCCCAAGAGGGAAAGAGTAAAGAAAAAGGATACTAGTATGAGAGTCCACAGATTTTGCTTGCTGCATAATTTTCCTTGAACCAACTGGCCCTACCAATCTTTTGATGAAAGTGTTAAATGACTTCTGAAAACGTGCATCCTAGTGCCAGTCTCGTTTTGAATCTGTGAAAAAAATAGTGCCAGCACTGGTACATAAAACTAGCTAAACACACTAGTTAGAGGAGGTATAGATGGAAAGCTGGCTTTGCAGCATGTCTAAATGAAACCACAAGTCCAATCACTATCCCTTTTCCCTACACTAACCCAGCAGTACTTGAAACTACCAATAAATATTGTAACAAGGTTGCATGACAGAGGACAACCTTGGCTTCCTCTTATATTTCAGCCAGTCTGCATTCCAAATAGTGTGGGACATGCTGTTCCCATGGATTCAGCATCCTTTGCTGCCTAGGGGTAGAAACAAATCTATACACTAAAAACTATAGGGGGGAAAAATGTGAAGTTTTATTACTGAGAAAATAATACAAAAGATATATAGAGATCTGGAAACTATTATATGTAAGATGTGAACTTGATCTAAGTATGTTTAAGTATGACCTGGGAGAAAGAACAAAATTTCACTTTAAAACTATACTACAGTAGTAGTACCTCCACCTATCCAAAAGGTGGACACATATAGCCTTTGTCTATCTGGGAAAGAACTAATGAGCAAAACACGGCTCCGAAGTGGCAGGGCTGCTATCGTGAAGTTCATACATTAGAACTTGGGTACAGTTCCCTTAAGAAAGTTCATCTATCCCAGACTATTGTTACTTTTACCTACTCTAACAAGCCTGGTTATCTGGTTTCCAAGTCCACTGGCAATTAGAAACCACAAATTAGAATCACATAAGAAAAGGTGTTTGCTTTACATGGATATTCTGACCACATCAAGAAGCTGACAATGTGAGGATGTACAGAATAATTCAGACAAGGCGAGATTTTCTGTCCTCAAGATTCAAAACCTGTGTGTCAATATTTGGTGCCAAGGAGATTAAGAAGCTGTGAGAATCAAAGGTCCAGTTTGGAGAGTCTAATTAAGGGGAATCCAAAGACTCAGAAACTGGGAGCCAAGTCAAATCCAACACAGAGGTAGCACTTGCAGTGGGATTCAGAATGCAGGTCCTGAGATTGATGGTTGTGGTCACTTGAAATGCTTGGTGTCATGTCACTATGGGCTGTATTTATAGACTGCAGGAACCACTCCACCCACTGGTGCTTTTAAAATCTATTTCATATGCCAAAATGATGCTCAGCTACACAGCAAGGGATGAAAATGAATAGTTATGAAAAGCAATTGTAAGAACTCTACCAGCATAACACCCTGAGACCATTTAATATAGGGTAACCAACTCACAATTCTCAATACTGCCTCAGAGCATGAGTATATCATAGCACAGTATAATTGAGAAAGCAAGTAATGATGGCCCTGAGTCATTAAAAGAATGTTAAAATGAAACTCAACCCAGAACTGGAAAACATAGTTCACCTAGGAAAGAAGTCTCTATTTGATTAAAAAAAAAATTCCTGGGAAAATTGTAACACATTCTGGCAGAAATTATATTTAAACTAACACCTACACCACATTTCATAATATAGTCTAAATGAATAAATAACTTTAAAATTAAAGATCACATTATTTTTAAAAATTATAAGAAAACAGACATACTTCTCACAGCTATGAGGATATGCATTCTTAAACAAACAATAAGATAAGTAGCTCTGATTATATGAAACTGAAAAACTTCTGAACAATTAAATAAATAAATGAATTTTCTTGGATAAGAACAGAAGTAGCTGAATTGAAAAATAATCTTTGCATTAAATCTCTATAAAAAGGGTTTGCTATCCAAGATATATAAACAATTGGTCATAAAAATGTATACATACACACATACATACACACAGTCATACAAACATGATCAAAAGCCATTTCCCAATAGATAAGTGGCCAAAGGAAATGAACAAACAGTTCTCCAACAAATTACAAAATACTAGTGACTATGTATGACATAAAGCTCCAGATCATTAATAATAAAAATGCAAATTGAAACCCCCCTGAGGTTTCATCTCATACTCTGCAAATTGGCTAAGTTGAAGTGATAGGGACAAAAAGTTTTGGAAGAGCTATAGAAAAATAAACATGCTAGTGCATGGTTGGTGGAGCTGTGAATTAGTATAACCATTTTGGAAAGCAATTTGGAATTACACAAATAAAGTGATTAAAATGTCCATACTCTTTGACTTAGAAATTCCATTACTAGACTTATACCCCAAGGAGGTCATTGGTAAGAAGAAAGTTCCCATATGTATGAAATTGTTTATAGTACTGTGCTTTATAATAGCAAATAATTGTAAGCAAAGTAGATATCCATCAATTGGGGAATGGCTAAACACTGCAGTATATGAATGGAATGGAAAATTACAAATGTGATGAATACAGAGAAGTATGGAAAGATCTACATGGATTGACACAGAATGAAATAAGTAGGAGCAAGAAAATAGTATTCAAGATAATTATAACAATATAAATGGAAAGAACAACCACTGGAAAAAAGTGAAGCTTGTAAGATTATAAAGTACAAGCATATCTGGAAAGAAAATATATAAGAAAATATTCTCACCCCAGCTTACCCCATTGCGCAGGTGGGAACTCCACAAGTGTTGTACATTGAACATATTTTCAGACTTTTTCTATTTATTGATCAATTATATTGATGTTTTCTCCCCTCTTTTTACTTTTTTTTGTCTTAAAGATACTATTTTTATATGGAATAGCTCTCTGTAAAAAGAGGGATACTGGGAAATAGTATGATGACCAAAAAAAAAGGAAGAAATACCTATTTTTAAATAAAAAGGAATGTTGCAAAATGACAAAAAAAAATCACTAAAGAAGAGGCATGAGAAGAGAAGACATAACAACTCCACTCCTTTGAAGAGAGGAGAGGTCCAAGGACATTTTACATTGCACATATCATATTTTTTTCTACGCATTTATCAGTTTTGCTGATTTTTTCTTCTTTTTTTTTCTTTAAAAATATTCTTTGTTATATGAGATGGCTCTCTGTAGGGAAGGGGGAGGTATGCTGGGATAAATTCTGTTGACATAAAAACAAGAGATATCAACAAATATTTTTAAAAGATAGTGCTAAAATATGTTCAGTTTACTTAAAAAGACAGGGGAAATGTGAAACATAATATAGAAAGATTTCCATCCAAAATGGTTCAGCATACAAAAATCTCAGCTATCTAAAGTGGTTCATTCAACAAATTGGTTCCAGATAGCTGAACTCTTCCAATATAATAATACGGCTTAGTAGAATATTGTACAAGGATTCAGGAAAACCTGGGTTCAAATGCTATTCTTCCTGGGCATGTCACCCTGGGCAAGTCACAAGTGTGTAGTCCTATTTCAGGCAAGTCGCACAGTCAATGTGTCTGAGGTGAGGTTTTAAACAAAGTTTTCTTCACTCCAAGGCTAACTTTCTATCCAATGGAGTAGGGAGGGGCTGACTGGACTCTGACCATCTGATTTCTTCCTCTCAATTCCTACCTCCCAGTTCATATAGTGACAAAGAGAAAAAGGACAGAAAAGAGAGGTAATAAGGAATGTACATGTTAGCAAAGTACAAAGATGTATTTGTATCCTGTTATTCTTTTGTGAAGTATGAAAACGTTGTACTTCAATGAATTTAATGGGTGATAATTTGTCATGGTCCTACTGTCCCTTAAAGACTGAGCTCAATAGTTCTTTAGTGGGTCTAGATAGGATCCATTAGTCATATAAGAACTCAATCCACAAGAAAGAATTGATCTTTACCTCTTCATTCTAGGGATGGAGAAAGCAGAGGGGATTTCTCTCTCTTCTGCCCCATGATACTTTGAAGTGGAGCTACTCAAGTTGTAGAAAAGACATCTCATCTAACCGACAGCAGACACACTCCCCAGAGAGACATGGACACTAAGAGGCAGTTAATCAAGGAAGGAAACAGCTTCAAGAAGCATGAGCCCCCAGCAGCAGAGAAGAGTACCAATCATGGACTAGTCCTGGCAATCAAGAGTTGAGCTGCAGAGGTGTGTGGTCCATAGTAGGTCAGTTGAGCAACCCACACAGCTGAGACCACCAGGGAACTGTGGCAAAACTGTCTGTGGAAATAAAGGACGTTGAGGCTCTGCCATACCTGAGTCATGATTGACTTGACTACCAGTTTCCTCTACATGTGTGTCTCACTACCAATTGTACTGGATCATGTGTTCTAGGTTGGTGGAGGATGAAGATATTTTGAGCTACTATACTTTCTATGTTATTTTAAATGTCTTTGCTTTGACCTAATTATATCTCCTGATTTACTATAGGGGCTCATAGCCTCTATTGGAATTCACTAGTAGGGGTTCATAAATTAGAATTTTAGCATGTCCACACCCACAGGATAATGTCAAACATGGCAATAGTAGCCATCCTCTTGCACCCACAAGTGCAAATACAAGTTGATGAATAATCCAGAGAGAAGGCTGTACCACTAAGCCACATCACCATCTCTCTTTACTTAAATATTGAAAAGGGAGCTGTCTGTGATTCCATCACTTTTACCTGCAGAACTGCACATCACAACCCATCCATTCAGCCCTATCCTTTGGAACGCTTATCCATATCTTTCCATAAACTCATCACAAAGGATCTGCTAAATATATTAGGGGCCTTTCCCTTTAAAGACTGAGGATATCAATGGAATACACAAGCTATCCACTAGGTTTTCCTCGCTCCTGTGATGAGACCAGCCCACCTTGTTTTTAGATCATACATTTCTTCAATGATGGCATCCTTTACTCTGCTTCTCCTGGAGGTGGCTAAGTAACTCAGTGGATAGAATGCTGGTCCTGGAATCGGGGAAGACTTGAATGTAAACCCAGACTCAGACACTTACTACCTATATGACCCTGGACAAGTCATTTAATAACTGTCTGCATCAATTTCCTCAACTGTAAAATGGAGATAATAATAACACCAACATTCCAAGGTTATTATGAGAATCAAATAAGATGATATTTTAAGTACTTAGCATAATGCCTGGCACATAATAGGCATTTAATAAATGTTTGTTTTCTCTATTTTCCTTTGTAATTCTTTGTTCATGGTGTATTACAAGCTACTCTCCCAACCGTGAACCTTTCCACTGCCTTTTGGATAATATTGATTTTCTATTCTTTAGAGACTGTCATATTCCATGCCTAACAGCCACACAACACCAAAAGAATATTAGCACTAAAAGGTGGGCCTTCAGTTTTTAAAATTAATAAATGAGTTAAATTAATAGCTAGCTTTAAAATATTGTGGGCTGATGTGGAAAACAGGAAAGTCAGCTTGTTATAGTGGAGAGAGAGGGAGATGGTTTTGTACCTAGGAAGACCTATGTTCAAGTCCCATCTCTGACATATATTAGTTGTGTGATTTCAGATAAGTCACTTAACCTCTCAGGGCTCTAGGTAAATCTAAAACTATTAAATGTGAGGAAAGTGCAAATTTGCAATAGTAAAAAGACTTTCCTCACTTGGGATTCCCCAATGCCAATGAAATAAAAGGTCTGGTTCCTATCCTCTATGTGCTGAATGATAACAAGGTATCCTTCTTTAGCTTAAATAGTAAAACTCAGGGCTTTAAGAATAGCTGTATAGAATTTATGTGGAGCCAACTTGGAAGACAAGAAGTGGAGTATTGTAGGAGGTGGCATTTGGAGATTGGCTATTTTCATTGTTGTCGCTATTTTAGTTTTTGGAAAACTTACAAAATACAGGTCAGCTCCCCATCAGACTCAAGACTTGCTTGTAATTAATCTGAAGGTGATTAAAAGCTTTTAATCAGACTTAAACAAAATGAGAAAGGACTGGGATTGGGTGTGCAACACAGAAGACTTCAGCCATCTGCTGCCAACTAGTTCTCGCCAAAAATCCGATGTGCGAGTGAAATCATGCCAACTGATGACATATGGCATTTCTTCCTCTTTAAATATCTTACTCAGAAATTAGTTTACTGCTCTGCCACTTGACTAAACAGTAAATGTTTCCCCAAATCATTGAGTTTTGAATTTTAGAAGTCATAGCATTTGGCATAAGTTTCCATTAGTAAACAAATCTAAGTTAAAAGATATGGATAGATAGATAGATAAATTAATAGATAAACTAATATTTAGATCAGAGCTAGTACTATGTGTTTAAATGTATCATCACTGGATTCAAACTTGGGAAAATTGGACTTTAAAGATTGTTATATTTGGGATTTGGATTACATAGCCTGATTATAAGGCAATCAGAACTATAAATTCTCAATTAAAAAGTAGGTTGCAAAGTAGGGCACACAAACCAAGTTTTAAAACAGCAATAACATGAAATGGATCAAGAGATTAGTCTAAGCCAAACATGGTCATGTATGCCTGTCATCCCTTCTGCTAGAGAGGCTGTGAGGCTGATGGGTCCTTCAAGAGCTCTGAGCTGCAGTATGTCTAAAGTTGATCTGATGTCCATGCTAAGTCTGGCGTCAATACAGTGAGCCTCCTGAGATGCTGGTATTGGGACAAACTAGCCCACGTTTGAAACAAACTAGGCCAAAGTTTCCACGCTGATTTGTATTGGGATCAGTTCCACAAGTGGATGATATACTAGCAGCCTGGGTGAAATAGAAGAGCTAATCTCCAAATATACACACATACACACACACACACACACACACACACACACAACACACTTACATATATACATACCACCATATACACATATGTACATATGTATATTATATGTGTGTGTGTGTGCGTGTATGTATATATATGTGTGTGTGTGTGTGTGTGTGTGTGTGTGTGTGTAAAGATCTACATATAACATATAATTTGCATACCAGAAAAAGAACCCAAATTTCCTTTCTACAGCCTCTATACAAGTTACCGTAAGATACAGGACCGAAGACTACGGGGATATCTGCACTATCCACAGGAGCAGGTCATACTATAAATTTGCAAATTTGTCTTGGTTTTTGGTTTAACAGGGATATAGGCCAGAAACCGCTCTATGTCTCTCAGGTAAAGTCAGAAGAATGAAAACTATTGACCCTGCTTTATTATGGGTAAGTTACACCCACGTCCCAGAGTTGTCTGGTTTCCAGCGTTGGTGCTTCTTTGCTATACATAATGATTTTCAAAACCCATGCAATGGCGGAAACTTTCACTTTAATTAAATCTTCAGGGTTAGCCTTAAGGGAATTAGATTTAAAAAAAGAAGTATCTTCAATGTTGTATTGACCAACTGGAAAGATGAATCTTTGAAGGAAGTGATCTCAGAGAGATTAAATGGTTTTAAGCAATAGATTCTCCAAGATTATATGACTATCATCTGGGATTAATGAAGCAATTTATCCTGAGTTGTATAACTATGTTTTATCATGTGAAATTTTCTTTTTTTTTTTTAGATTCCTATAAATTTTACTTTAAAATGTCTTTTTGTTGGAAATATATGCTCAAGTGTATGAGAGGACTTTGGGCATTTCTGTCTGAAGAGAATAATGTTTGGACTCAGAATAATCATACACTTGTGCCTACTGTGCAGAGTACCATACTAATATCTTTTCTTCAACACCTTAAAGTCTCCTGAATAATCATTTATTAAGTATCTACTATATCTAAGGCATAATATATGTGCTAGGTCAGGGGTTCTTACCCTTTTGGGGGCCATCAATGCCTTTAATAGTCTAATGAAGTCTACAAAACCCTTTCCAGGTTAATATTTTTAACTGTGTGAAAGAAAAGAAGCAAGATTGAAAAGAAAATCCATTATATTGAAATTCAATTATCAAAATATTAAAACAAAAGGAAAAAAAAACAGTCCACAGTGCCCAGGTTAAGAGCTCCTATGCCAGGGACTAGGAATATAAAGACAAAAGTGAAATCTTTCTGCTCTCAAAACTACTGACATTCACTCTCCTTGCCTTGCTAGTAGCATCTGATGTCACTAACATCAGTAGTCTCCTTTAGAAGGTCCATCTCTAGTATTGTCTCTTGTTGGATTAGACTATATGGCTCAAGTTTCTTTTTGAAGAGAATATTCAGAAAGCCTTAATTTTGCCTTCCTGGATTACATCTCCTGACTCCCCCCATGAAAAAACCCACTGACTTTTGTCACTGTGGTCAAGACATTATTGTCACTTTCCTCAAAAAAAAAAATGATGAAGGATCTCATGGCCACTATTGGTCTTGTAGGCTCATGTGAGCTAACTACAATCCAAGAAGGCAACTCTATGAAGTCATGTGGAATCTCAAGGCAGAAAACCTCTGACTTAAAAAATATACATCCCATAAGAACTTACTATTTGACAAAAACTGCTGGGAAAATTGGAAAAGAGTATGGCAGAAACTAGGCATAGACCAAAATCTCATACCATATGCTGAAATAAAGTCAAAATGGGTTCATGATTTAGATATAAAGGCTGATACTATAAGCAAACTGGGAAAGCAAGGAATAGTTTACCTATCAGATTTATGGAGAACAGAAGAATTCATGACAAAATAGGAGATAAAGAACATTTCAAAATGCAAAATGGATAATTTTGATTATATTCAATTGAAAAGGTTTTTTTGCACAAACAAAGCCAATGCAACCAAGATTAGAAGGAAAGTAGAAAACTGGGAAAGAATTTTTACAACCAGTGTCTCTAATAAGGGCATCATTTCTAAAATGTATAGAGAATTAAGTCAAATTTATAAAAATACAAGTCATTCCCCAATTGACAAATGGTCAAAGGACATGAGTAGGCAGTTCTTAGATGAAGAAATTAAAGCCATCTATAGTCATATGAAAAAATGCTCTAAGTCACTATTGATTAGAGAAATGCAAATCAAAACACTTCTGAGGTACCACATCATACCTATCAGATTGGCCTACATGACGTAACAGGAAAATGATAAATGTTAGAGAAGATGTGGGAAAATTGGGACACTAATGCATTGTACATACCCTTTGACCCAGCAATAGCACTCCTAGGGCTGTATCCCAAAGAGATCATACAAATGGTAAAAGGATCCACATGCACAAAAATATTTATAGCAGCTCTTCTTGTGGTGGCAAAGAATTGGAAATTGAGGTGATGCCCACCAATTAGGGAATGGCTGAGCAAGTTGTGGTAAATGATGTAATGGAATACCATTGTGCTATAAGAAATGATGAGCAGGCTGACTTCAGAAAAACCTGGAAAGACTTGTATGGTCTGATGCTGAGTGAAGTGAGCAGAATCAGGAGAACATTGTACATAGTAACAGCCATGTTGTATGATGACTAACATTGACAGACTTAGCCTTTCTCAGCAATATAACGATCTAAGATATCTCCAAAGGCCTCAAGATGGAAAATGCTATCCACATCCAAAGAAAGGACTATGGAGTTTGAATGCAGATCGAAGCATACTATTTGCTATCTTTTTCTTCTGTTTTGTTTTGTTTTCTCTTTCTGATGGTTCTTCCTATTGGTTCTTGCTTATAACATCAATAATGTGAAAATACATTTAATAGGAATGTATGTGTACAGCCTATATCAGATTGTGTGCTGTCTTGGGGAGAGAGATGGGGAGGGAGGGTGAGAAAAATTTAAAACTCAAAAGCTTATGGAAGTGATTATTGATAAATCAAAATAAAATTAATTTTAAAAAAAGGAAAATGTCAGATCACATGACAATTTCAAAAAAATTAAAAATTTAGAGAATTTAAAAAATAAAAAATATATACATCCTGATCCAGAACTAAATAGGATGAGGTGAGAAGGTTGGCTTGCCACTGCTTTTTGCTGTTTTATGAAATGGTATAGGTCAAAATCTTCCACGATCTTTCTCCATAAAATTTAACAAATGAATTTATATTATAAACTAGTCTTGTCTTTCGATGCCATGTCTCTTCACTTGTCAAATGAGCTATGTTTACTGAATGAAGTAGTCTCTAGTCTCTTTAAGTATTCTCATTATGGAAATTCATTCATATCCATTAAATTTCTGCATGAAACTGCTAATTGTTGTCAAAATTCTTTTCTTCTATCCATTTGCCATTTTCAGTGTCAATAACTTGTCTAAACAAGTCAAATTGGGGTTGTTTTAGCTGCATACCATATCTTTTTCACATTTTTATACTCCAATTTTATATTTATTTTTATCTTTACTCTGAAAAAGGGAATAGCCTAACTGTAAACAGATCTCTGACTCAGAAATGATTCTCATAACAGTACTGAATCATTTTTGTTAAAATGAAATACATGTCTTTCTTTTCTTTTTGGGGGGGAGTGAGTGGAAAATAGCCTTAATGCTCCATTCTCTATGGGTCCAGTGGTTTCTGATTATTTACTCAAAATATTCAGGATTTTTTTAATGTAACATTCTATATGATCTACAAGTCACTGGCCCTTCTCTTTCCTTTCCATTCTCTTAGATTTAGAAAATCTGTTTCCACATCATTAGATGATTTTACCTTGAGCTAATTGCGTCAATTGTCTAATTATTAAAGGTAAACTTACCGGTTGTAGCTTGAAAGCTCTTGTTTTAGGAGCACGTACCACAGAGTATCCTGATCCTGAGATTATCGTCCTCATGGAAGACCTCACTTGTAATTGAAAAGAGGTGTGATGAAGGAGAGGTAGGCAAGAGGGCTGTTATACTTTGATTCCTAAATTAAGACACAAAGTGGTAGCCTGAGATATACTTTGACTTCTTTGAAGTTTAAACATGACCTCTAGGAGCTGATATAAATATTCACTTTATTATTTATTAGAGAGAGAAAAAGAAAAGACAAAAAATGTTACCTGTTGAATCATCTCTCAATAAATAACTGTCTTTTTTAGCATCCACTTAGAAACATTTTGTAATTCTTTTCATTCATTATTTCCCATATTGCATGTTGACCAAAACAATCATAGAAAGTAGTCTGTAATTATGCAATTATTGATTCTGTTGACAGGCTATGGCTTTCATTGATGGTATTTAAGATAGTTATTATAACATTATAGTAAGACACACTTCCATGGTAGTCTATTATCTCAAACTGCATCAGCTACCATGTTCATATTAAGCTTGTGCTCTGTTGGAACTTCAGCTTTTTTTGGTTTTTCAAACTGGAAATTAGGAAGATAAAAATAATTTTTGAGAATATTACATTTTTGTTCTTTATCTCAGATTTTTCCATGTAGTTCTCTTTCCATTGGTAATGCAAACAAAGAGAGATCCAGAAAGAAGACAAGAAGGTTCCTCTCTACTCCACACATGAGAAAATACATGAGAGGGACATGGAAAATAGAACTGAGCTCTAAATAACAATTCACTCAAGGCTCACTATATGATTGAATTCATCTCCAACAATAGTCCCAAATTCAGTACACTTTCCATCTTATCCATGGAAGTTTGGCTATCACAGAATCACGGGATTCTAATGTTGAGAGGTAATTCATCAGTCATTTAGTCACCTGAAAATGAATTTCATTTACTACACACTGGACAAATAGTCATCTGATAGAATATCTCCAAAGAGGTGAAAGCCATCATATCTATAGACCACAGCCCATTGCACTTTTGGGTAGCTCTAATTGCCAGGAAGTTTTCCTGGTGGTAAACCTAAATTTGTCTCTTTGCTGCTTTTCCTCTTCTGCCCTTTAGGGTGAAATAGATATCTAATCCCTGAAAGCTGAAAACCCTTGGGAACCTTGAAGAAAGATTATCAGGATGATTTATTTTATCACAACTTCCCTTTGCAGAAAGATGTGGTCTTTCTCCTACTCTCCCAATTGCATGTTTCTCTTAGTACCTGGTCACCTACTTATTTTCTCAACTGCTGTAACTATCTAGGTGTTATAAATCAACACCAGTAAGCAAATATCATTGTGTATGTACCTTTAAATGATAATGCCCCAAAGAGATGAATGGAAAACATTAAATGTCAAAAACTTGCCATTAATAGGCAGCAGGTGTAAAAACTGAAAAGTGTATGAATCACATCAATTGTCATCTCAGAAAACAGCTTGATGCCAAAGTTGCTAAAAGGGGAGCTTTGAGTATCTTTGGCTCCCCCAGAAGACTGATAACTCTGATTCAGACTGCCATTGTTCCAGATATAGCCCAAACCTTCCTTAGGATTTTAATCATCACCAGCATTATGTAGCACATGAGAGCTATTTGGCTGCAGCGAGACTCCAATTGTCATTGGCACACCCGCACCAGAATGAAAGCAAAATAGCAATACCTAGCAATAGTACTTATATTCAGAAAAATATCTCTCAAGAAACTATAGCTTTGTACTCTTCATTTTCACAGAATTCTGTTGGTTGGGTCACAGAAGTGTTTAAAAATTTCTCTGAATATTAACTTGCTGCTGTCATAAGTCATTCACCAACACCTTATCTTCCTTGAAAGCTTTTCTTCCCTCCTATCCATACCACCGTCTGCAGCAGCAGTTGTGGTCCATCAAGTGGAATGAGGAGGTGTGACTAATTCCTTGCTGTCCAGCTCAGAGGGGCAAAGGTATGTGTCAATAACTGAGTGACCTGGATATTCTGCAAATCTTCTAGATGAAAACCTATTACTTCAGGCCTTGAATTCTGATTTAACCTCAGCTCTTCTTGGGAGTTATTTGCCACCTTGTGATTTTTATTCTCCATTATGCTGCAAGAACTAGCCTCTCTCCTCACCACTCTGAATGTTTGCTTTACTCTAGCTATTATGACCTGTGGCATTGTGAACTAAAGAGTCCATGGCTCTGCTTCTCTAGTTATAGACTCACTCTAGCTTCTTTCCTCCACAATGAGTAAAGGAAAGGTACCATGGAGGGAAATTATGCCTCCCACTCACCAGAGTGGAGAAAAATAGGACACATCTTCAAACACAACCTTCATCCATTTTCTATTTTGCTTCTTTTTCACTCTTCCCTTCAAATTTCCCTTGCATTCCAATACATCTCTTGAGCCCTTCAATTTTCCTCCCTTTTCTATCATTAACTCTAAATTCTCCTGTAGGCAAAGGCAGAGATTTGTAGAATAGAACCAAGCATTCATCAACACCTGGTTCCAATTCATAGCCCCACTGGCTGTTTTCTTCTCATTTATTCTTTCAATAGGTCATAGGATTAAAAGCTGAGAGAGATTGAAGAAATCATCAATTCAAGAAATTCTCAAACTTTTAGGCCTTTATCCGCCTTTACAATCTTAAATTATTGAAGACTCCCCAAAGAACTTTTGTTTATGTGGACTGTATCTACTGGTTATTCACTCTATTAGGAATTAAAATGTCAGTATCATTATGAAAATATTTTTTATCTCATAGACCCCTGAAAGGATCCTGGGAACCGCCAGTGGCCCATGGTACCACAATATGATAACTGCTGATCCCATACAGTAATGTAATCCTCAATGAAAATATTGAGTCCTAGGGAGGTGAAGTGGCTTGCCAAATAGCACATAAATAATAGGTAGTCACAGAATTACAGTCTGATTCAAATCCAAGACCTCTGTCTCCTAAAATCATTAATCTAACAAATATTTGTTAAGCCTCAATTATTTGCAATGCACTAGGCTAAATGCTAGGAATACAATAGTTGAAATCAACACAGTCTTTATATTCAAAGAGCTCACAATCTAATAGTGGCATGGAACAAGACATGTACACAAATAAGTATGATAGAAGGCAGAATTGGAAAAGGAGAAGAGAAGAGCATAGATAAAGCACTAAAAGAAATCTGAGTAGATAAAGATCAAGGTTGAACGCAATGTTATAAATCTAGGTGACTGGAAGGATGATGGTGCTCTCTACAAAAACAGAGAAGCTTGAAGGGGGATTTCATGTTTCAAAGGGTTTTTTTGGGAGGAAGGCTAAGTTCCGTTTTAGATGGGTTGAGTTTGAACAACTAATAGACGTCTAGGTGGAGCTATCTATCAAGCAGTCAAACTACAACTCCAGGGAAAGAATGAGGAAAGAAAAAGAGACATAAAAGTCACAATAATAATAGATATTTATAGAAAGACTAAAGATTTTCAAAGCATTTTCCTTCCAGTACATTCTCATTTGCTCATAACAATCCAGTGAGATCAGTACTACAGGTATTGTCCTCATTTTACAGATGAAGAAAAGGAGACAAAGAGGTTAAGTGATTTTCTCATTATCATACACTTAATAAACATGAGGGACAAAATTTGAACCCAGGTCTGTCCTGAATCCAAGTCTAGGACTCTTTCCATTACAGGGAGATGATACTTTGCCATAGGAATGCATGATGTCTAAAGGGAGAGAGAGAGAGAGAGAAGAGCCAAAGACATAGCATAGGGTTGAAACGAAGCCATATAGATTGAAGGTGTCCAAAGACTGAAGTGGAAGGATTCTTGGTGTTTGTTTTTTAATTTTTTGTTATTATTTTAACAACCATCAGCAAACACAAAGATTTCAATAAATAAGAACAAGAAAGAAGATTGTATAAAAACTGTGAAAGGCTAGGGTTTTTTAAGTTCATACTTAAATTAACAAGTAGAAACAAAATTGTTCTGTTTGTTTTTGTACTGTGCTATAAAATTTTCTCCTCAATATGTTAATACTTTATTGGTGCTCTTTTTTTTTGGGGGGGGCAATTGTACTACCCATTAATGCCTTCTCCTCACTGAAATTCTCCTCTGTAACAAAAAAAAAAAGTGGTCAAGCAAAACACATCAAAACACTGGCCATGCAATAACTGTATATTGTGCTTAGACATGGTAGTCACTTGCCACTGTTCTATCATAAATAGAGTTGAGCAAAACTACTTCACATAGTGATTACAACTGACAATATACATAAATTTCCATTTGTGTAGCTTATTGTTTGTTTACAGAAAGAAAAGAGTTATACTTTAGTAATTGGGGTACAATATTGTCCATTTTATTTATCTTGAGTTTATGATCTTTTAGCCTTGTCTTCAATCATATCATTTTAGTTATTGTGTATACTGTTCTTTTGGTTCTAATTTTTTTCACTTTCATCAATTAATATAAGTTTTCTCAAATTTCCCTAAATGCTTCACATTCTTCTTTGTAGTACAGCAATATTCTATGAAATCTGTATACCATAATGTCATCCACCATTCACCAATTTTTGGATATGTCACTTTTTTCCAACTTTTTTACTTTACAGGAAATGGTGTTGTGAATATTTTGGTACTATACATATTAGAAATATATGTGTATATATACATGTATGTGTGTATATATATGTGTGTGTGTGTTTGTGTGCACATCTATGTATGCATATATGTACATATGTGTATATGCATATATGCATACTCACATTCATATATGTGTATTTGCCATTGTCCTCCTTGAAGATATTAATCCTATAAGGATGATTAGATTTAAAATTTGAAAAGTTTGGTAAATTTTGTTGCACAATTCTAAATTTATTTTCCAGGATGGTTGCCCTTTGCACAGCTGCACAGTGAATTAGTAGGCTTGTCTTCTTATAGGTTTGAAAGCAAAGACAAGTATAGGGTAGGTGGGAATATAGAGTGTATCCTATCAATGTGGAGGGAGATTTCTGAGGAGGGAATATAGCTGTGAAGACATGTTAGGAAGCTATTGGCAAGAGTACAGATAAAAGCTATTGAAGTTGTATGTGTGAGAATGGAGTTCAAGGGACAGATTTGTGAGATGTTGCAGAGGTAAAATCAACAAAATTATGTAACTGATTGGATTTTAGAAAGACCAGATCAGTAAAAGATAACTCCAAAATTCCAAACATGGGAGCCTTATCAGATGATGTTGCCTTTAAAATATGAATAAGTAACAAGTTTTGGGGGGAGGAAGATTTTTTTATAACGTGCCAGTTTGACGTACAAGTAAAGTTATCTTGCAGGTAGTTAGGAATATACATCTGAAACTCAAAAGAGAGAAGAGGGATGAAGAAATAGATTAGGAAGCCATCTACATAGAGGTGATGTTTGAAGTCAAGAAAGTGAATTTAGATTCCTACAGAAGAGAATAAAGAGAAATATGAAGACTGGATAAAAACTGGAGGAAAGACAACTTAAAGGATCCAGAAGTGTATGAGGAGTCAGTGAAGCAGAAAAAGATCCATCTTGCACTGACATTCTTGTGAAGCTTCCCAAACTAAAACAAATAGGCTACTGATGCCCTTTGCCTTCATTGATCCAGTTTTTACCTCTTCACTGAAAGAATTTCCATTATAATTCTTATTTCCCATCTGGTCACCTTGAGCACACAATTTAGGAATTTTCCAGCCATCAGGAGCCTAGTGGAAAAACTGCCTGCCCTGAATGTCAACTCTTTTAATAAAATTGTAAAGAAAGTTATCTTCAGATAAAGGTCTGCCTTCTTGGTGATTCTTCCAAAATATTGATGAAATGAAAGGGAAGCAAGACAAAATCTCTCATTGACCATGTACAAAAACATATGTCTTGTTTTACACCCTGAGTCTCTCTTCTCCATCAAGAGATGGATAGCATGCTTCATCTTCAGTCCTCTGGAACTGTGGTTGATTATTGTGTTAACCAGAGTTGTCATTCAAAGTTTGTTTTTTATATTGTATTTTGCTTGACTATGCACATTTGTTACAAGACTTTTCTTTTTCTTTTTTTCCTGTTGGAAGAGGTTGGAGAGAGAGAGAAAATGTATTTTTGTATAAATAAAAAAATTTATTTTAATGAAAGTTAGTGAAGTAACAATCCATGCAAGAAATCCCCTGGTGGCATTGGCAGTAAAGTTGATGAATCATTAGGAGGCATTCTTCCTTTAGAATCAATAACAAAACAAAGTGCCATTATTATTAAGAATTATTATTATTAAAGTGCCATTATTATTAAGAAGCAACAAGGCTCTTTGAATATGACTTGAAGAATGAGATCTTAATCACAGGACATTGAATATAGTAGGTTCTTTAAAAATGAATTAAATCATATTGACAAAGCTGAGGATTGGAAAATTTATCTGGGACAATTGAGTAGATGAGAAATAGTGCCTAGGAGAAGAGCTGTGATGTAATTGACAATACCAAAGTCCTACAGCAAGAGTACAAATTTTTGAAAGAAATCCTGACTATAAAAGTTTGCTACATCCAGGTATGAAAAATTTGAGAAGACACACCTTCCAGCTCAAGGATATTAATCATAAATACCTGATAACTACTATTTAACATACAAACCAGTTAGGTGTTTGTGCTACACAATGAAAATCCTGCTGATCCATAATTTACCAAGTTGAAGAGACAGTAGCAGTGAATAGGGGTTACAGAGCAACACATAATTAGCTAGTTTTTGTGTATGCTGCAGTTAGAAGAGAACATGATGTCAAAGTTAGCCTGAGGGGTTCTATTGTTTTTCTCTTCACTACTTATACTTCATAATGACTCAGTTCAAATTTTACAAGATACTATGCCTACAAAATCATTACAGGAGCTGAAAAACAAGCTATATTCTATCTGCTTCTGACATAGCTACTAATAACTATCATTAAAATTTGGTTGAAGAAAGACATGAAGTGTCATTTAGTACAAGCACTGGGCCCCATATTGGCATTTATATGAGGGTACCCTTTCATATAAACGACACTTAATGTCCCCAAAAGGTACATGATAGATCTATAAGACATATAAACACACAACCCCTCCCCCCCACCATCACCACCTCACATGGTTGCTATAAAGTTTGGATAAAATAATATATGGAAAAATAATGAAGAAGAGTAGAAAGGTAGGGGGAAATAAAAAACAGTGGGGTAGGTGGTGCAAGTATTACCTCCATCTTACTGAAAGGGAAACTGAGATTCACTGAGTTTAAAAGACTTGCCCAGGGCCACACCCCTAGTAACTGTCAGGCCAAGAGGCCAACTTAAATCTCTTGTGTCTAAGTCCAACTCTGTCCACTCTCCCACATTTTAACAGCTATTGTGATTGCTATCAACAGGCATTTCTCAAGCAATATGCTCTGGACTAAAAAAAAAAATGTGCTGTAATTGATATCCCCCCCAAAAAAAAACTAGAAGATATTGTGTTTGCTTTCAAGGAGCTCATAATCTAGTTACAGAGACACTAAAAGCATACATGAAACAGCTAGAAAGCAATTCAAGTAAAATGTAGATACCCTAAAAATTCCAAGCAAAGGAAATGCCATTATTTATCTGGCAAAGATTTTATGGAGGAGATAAGTGCTGAACTGAAACTTAAATGAAATATAAGATTAAGAATAGGGGAGGGAGGAGAGTATTCCAGACAGGGAGAATGTTTTTTAAAATGACAAAAACACCCGAAGCAGATTTGGGGGCTTTTGACAGATGGTAAACACAATCATGTACATTTAGCAGCAGTCATACCACATCTCACTTGGTGTGAGGAATTGTCAAATATACTGTGATGAAGAAAATATGAAAATAGGATGAAGAAGAACAAAAAGTAGCTATAGGCATAAAATTGAAGCAAGTTATCATCAGCAGTGATCTTTACCTCTACTCCTGCTCTAGATAAAGTCTGTAAGAACCATCAATAGGCACTTCTAAAAGCTAGTGACTCTGTCTACCTGCTTGCATCTACAAGACAGGTTTTTGCTGACCAAAATATATTAGCCAAAACATTTAGAATTTTTTTTTTTGGCGAGGCAATTGGGATTAAGTGACTTGCCCAGGGTCACATAGCTAATAAATGTCAAGTGTCTGAGGTCAGATTTGCACCCAGGTTCTCCAAGCAGGGGTGGTGCTTTATCCACATTTAGAATGTTTTAAGGGCAATTCAACTATAAATCTTCTTACATGCTGCATGTTGGAATACGATCCCTATTGTCTAGTGGTATGAGTTGCTGGGACTCCTTTGGAACTTGCACATTCAAGTCTAATTCTAATTATCAGTCTTATCTGTATGCTACTAGAATTTCTTACTTTTCTTCTTCTGTCAGTGGGCATCAGGATGAAACGGTCTGAGACAGTTCAAATTATATCATGAAAGACAGAAACAACATCTCTCAGATCCCCACACACCTACCATCTTATTTCAGACCCTCACATCACCTCCAGTCTAAAATAATGCAACAGTTTTCTACTTGGTCTCCCTGTGTCATCTTTCCCTATTCCAATCTATCTCCCTTATTGTTGTTTAGTCATTTCAACTCTTTGTGACCCCATTTTGGATTTTCTTGGCAAAGATACTGGAGTGGTTTGCCATGTCCTTCTCCAGTTCATTTGACAGGTGAGGAAACTGAGGTAAATAGGGTTAAATGATTTGCCCAGGATCACAAGGCTAGCAAGTGTCTGAGACCAAATTTGAACTCAGGTCCTCTTGACTCCAGGAGCAGCATTCTATCCACTGGAGAACCTAGCTGCCCCAATCTATTTTCTATAATGTTGCCAAATTAATGCTGAATGACTCTCCCACTCAATCAACTCCAGTATCTGCTTATTGCCTCTAGGATAAATATAAACTCTTCTTTTTATCTTTTAAAGCCCTTCATCTTTCTTATCTTATCCCTGCTATCCAACCAAATTGGCCTTATCTCTTTTCCTTACTCATTATATCCCATCTCTCCACCTCATAATTGCAATGTACTCCCTCTTACCTTTATCTTAGAAGCCCTGTCTTTTTTAAGATAGAGCTCAATCACCATCTTGTTCATGAAGCTTTTCCTGATCACTTGATTGCTAGGGCCATTCCTCCAAAGCAACCTAGAATTTCACTCCTATATATATATATATTTGTATTTATTTGTGCTGTATAAATATAACAGTGCCCAGCACATTGTAGGTGCTTAACAAAGACTTGATGATTAATTGATTGATTCAATAGCAAGGAAAGTAATGCCCTCATACAGGAAGAACAAAGGCAAAGTGGAATAAAAGGTAATGAGGACAATCTGACCAGAGTGGAGTGTGTACTAGGAAGGCAAAAAAAGATCAGACTGGATAAATAAGGTGAAACCAGTCAGTAGAATATCTTGAATTTGGATGTAGAGGGTCATAGAGCTTCAGTTTCATCTTCTAAGATGTGTAGAGACATTTTCATTACATAAGTATGGCACAGGAGACAAGAGTACTGAACTTAAAGGTCAGGAGACCTAGGTTTGAAACCCAGTTCTGCTATTTTTTGCTATGTGATGATGAATAAGTCATTTAGTCCCTTTGAAACTTAGTTTCTTCATCAGTAAAATAAGGAGGCAAAACTAAATGATAACTAAGGTCTTTTCTAGCTTGAACATTCACAGAAATGAGACAAAGGAATGACATTAGGAAACTATAGTTTGGGGAAGATTCTTCCAATAGACTAGATATCCATTATAGTCCTACTCCAATGTCCCATCATGACATAGTTAACCCTGAGCTCTCAAAGGTCATTCTAGAATATCACTATAGTTATCTAACTGGTCACACCAAGCTGGAAAAGCTTCACTAATGGACTCGGTGCTGGATTGTGCACCTATAGTCCCAAGGATCCAAGATAGTTCTTGGGGGATTTACACAGGTTAATCTACAGGGTAATGGATATTTAGGTCACAGATGTTCTCAGAAATCATCTACTAAGTCACAGTGTTTACAATCTGTGTCAGTTGAGAGAGGAGCCATACGAAGGAATCATAGACTCTTGAAGTATATAAGTAATCTAGTAGCAATGTGCAGAACAGATTGGAATAGGGAAAAACTATGGGCATTGGGATTAGTCATTATCCTGTTTTAATAATTCTTTCATTATGTTATAGTGAAATGTACCTTACAGTGAAAATTCTTTTTCTGCAAGGATTAGACCTAGATGGCCTCCAAAATGCCTCCTAATTCTCGAATTTTCTGATTCTGTGTGAGATAATGGCCTGAAAAAGGGGTTGTGGCAAAGAAGAAAAATAAATTTGTGTCATTTGAAAGGAAGCATAAATGAGCAGGATCTGCCAAGAGCCAAGGGATAGAGAGGAAAGACGAGTCAAAGAAAATCCTGAGGCTTCAAGTCGGGTATCAGTGACAGAAATGGGGACGTTGGGGAGCTAGCGGATATATTATAGCATTTCTGAACAGAATGTTTGGTTTTCTTTCCATCATTGGGCAATTTGAAGGTTTCTTTGTGTACTCCTTTCCTTTGCAGAAGGGTTTGGGTGAGTGAATGAAACAGTAACAGATGGCATAAGAGACTGCATTAGGAAGAGGCTGTAGGATAGATACCAGTTGAGAGGAGAATTGAGTGATTCAGAAGAACCGTGGAAGAATAAAAGAAAGACGACAAATAAAAAGAATGTTTAGAGGATTGTCTGATACCCTGCTGGATTTGAAGACAATATCTGGGAACAAAGTGTTGTTATTATTATTCAGAGTAAAATCATGCCTTCAATATTCAGACAGAAATCTTAGTGTCTACAGTATGAAAAACATCGTTTTGTGCTGTGGAATTACAAAGGTGGATAAAACACAGTTCCTGTTCTCAAGAATCTTATATTCCAGTAGAAAGGATAAGATGTGTACTCAAATAACCATAATAAAAGATAGAATGAACTCCTTGTATGAGCCTGCGAGAAGGGAGAGGAAATAGGGAAGATGAAATTGAAAGAAGCTTTTATTGAAGATGGAGTATTTGAACAGAATATTAAGGCACAGAGCTAAGACACAAATGTAGTAAAGCATAGGTATGTTAAAAGTTGCAGAGGAATAATATGAGACAGGGCTAGAAAAGTAAACTCGGACCAGATCATGGAAGACCTTCAAATGTCGAGCTATAAGATATGGATTTTATCCTGTAGACAATGGAGAAGCATTAGAAGTTTTTGAGTATGAAAAATGAGCACCAAGGCTTAGAAAATGGCAACATAGTATAGTGGATAGAAAGCTACCTTGAGAGTCCTAAAGACATGACTTCAAGCCCTGACTCTGACACATCCAGACCATATATAACCTGGCCACCTCACTTAACTTCTCTGAGCCCCAGGCTCTCTAAGAGTTTGCCATGCAGAGAAGATGCCTATTAGCATTGTTGGGGGAAATTCCCTCCCTGGGAGTTGTTTACACCAATGACATCACAAATATAGACCAAAACCAAAAATGGCAGTAGTATGTAGGATGTATTCTAGTGATTACAATAATAATAATCATAACAGCTAGCATTTATATGGAGCTCTAAGGGTTGCAACATACCTTACAAGTTATCTAATTTGGTCCTCACAATAACTCTCTGAGGCAGTTGCTATCATTATCCCCATTTTACACATATGGAAATTGAGGCTAAGACAGATGAAGTGACTTGCCCAGAATCATATAACTAGTAAGTGTTTGAGGCAGGATTCAAACTCAGACCTTTCTGACTAACTACTATACCAAGAATAATTGAAGTGAGAGATAATGAGGGCTAATGATGATAGAGGTAATAAAAAGGCAGAGATAGTCAAAAGAAACTTTGCAAAAGTAGAATACAAGAAAAAAAATAGACTACTAGGCCTGTTTGTCACTAGCTGTGCTAATAACAACTTTAAAAACTGAAATATCAAGACAGGTAAAATAAGCTGAAAAAATTACTACTTTGAACTATCAAAGCTAGTCCTGGATATATGTTTGAGATGATTTTGTAAAGATGTGATCAGCAATCTGTTGCTATTGGAACAGAAAATAATGTCCAGTTTGTCTACAAGAGCACCTATAACAATTAGACAAATTATACAAAAGGAACCTAACCTTAATCATTATGGTGATCTCATATTATAGCAATTAACCACTGTTGTTCAGTAAGTTTCAAGTGCTCAACATGAATGAAATTAGTTACATAAAGAAAGGTACCATTACACACAAAAAGAATGCTTATTATGCATTAAAACATTCTTGTAGCATACTTCATCTCCATAGGTGAGAAATTATACAGGGGACCTTTGGAAACCACTGCCAAAGCCAGCTCAAACTGAACCCCTTGGTGCAACCTTAGCTGAATGCAAATGGGCAACATAATCTCAAATATGTCACCACCTTTGCCTTCTGCTTTGGAGTAGAGGAAAATTGTTAGAGTATTTTGGGAAATGCATGTTCTTTCCATACTGTGCCATTCCTTCAGGGGAAAACAGGCAATTTTCAGTCTCTGGGCAGTCATTCTAACATCTTCTACCAGAACTAAATTCACATTAAGGGGGAAAATAAATCTATATCCTCCAGCTACATTGCTTGGTCCAAACTTTACAGAGTTACTCTCAGCCAGGCGTGCTGTCTCCAAGCAACAGACAGATTTTCAATTAATTTTTCATTAATTTCTCAATAAAAACAATCATACTCTATCCTCAACGTACAAGTACATGATGAAAATGAACTCTGTACACTGAAATTCCATTTTCCAAAGAGGGAATATGGATTGTCTAAATACGAGCAGACACAAACTTAATATTCTCAAATTTCTAAAAAAAAAATACTAATAATTTGATGGGGCAATATGAGGCAGAAACATCCCATTACACAAGGCTATTTCATAATCATGGATGTGTTCCTATTTAATGAAATGGCTATGCACGATCTAGTTTACTGTTTATCAATCAGTCAGCTAGCATTTATTAGAAATCTACTATGTGCCAAGCACTGTGCTAAGCATATGGCCTTCCAATGTCCCAAGCATACCAGAACCATGTAAATCACTATTATTCTCTCTATTGTTATCATTATAAGTTGGCTACAAACATTAAATGGCAAGAGTCCGTCCCCTCTCCCCACCCACCCCCAATCTCAATCCACATACTCTTCCAAAAGTGGGTGAAGGGTGACAGGGTGGGGGGAGAAGATAAAGTAACAGGGATAGGGTAAAAAGAGAGGCTGAGAAAGAAAATAGTGAGTAAAAATAAGATGGAGGGAAATTCACAAGTAGTAATTACAACTTTGAACGTGAATGGGATGTTGATAGCAGCTCTCGTTGTGGTGGCTAAGAACTGGAAATTACAGAGATCCTCATCAATTGAGGAATGGTTGAACAAGTTGCGGTGTATGGTTTTGATGGAATTCTACTGTGCTATAAGAAGTGATGAGCTCAATGACCTTAAAAAGACATGGAAAGACTTGCACAAAATGATGAAGAGCAAAGTGAGCAGAATCAAGAGAACATTGTATACAGTGATAATAATGTTGATTTAAGAACAATTTTGAGCGTCTGTCTTTTTGACTGTTATAAATACACAAATTAAAAATACAAGACATATCAAGAAAGATGCGATCTGCAACCAGAGAAAGAACTGATAAATAGAAGTATGTATAGAATAATTCTACATATGTGTGTGTGTGTGTGTGTGTGTGTGTGTGTGTATACCTATTTGTGTCTAAGTGTATCCATCTCTAGGGTGGAGGGAAGAGAAAAAAAGAGAAAAGAAATTTACATGATAACTTTGCTGTATATTTGGAAGGAACAGCAAGTTGTACGTGGTAGATTTGCAGTTTCATGTGCAATAATTCTTTTAATTGTACCGTGTTATGATTTTGTTCTGTGAATTGAAAAATAAAATAAATCTTTTAAAAAAACATTAAATGGATGGGTATTATTAATCCCAGACTAGTCCACTCAGAAATGTTTCTAACACATTGGTTTTACCCTCTGTGGTAAATTTATAGGAGGCTTCAGGACAAGAGATGTCTAGGATGAGTGATCATCAGTGGTTGTAATCTGCATCACTAAGACCATCCCCATCAATGAGGTCACAAATCCACTGGAATAGTGGAGAGTATCATGGCCATCAAAAAATACCAACTCTGTGTGTGTTTGACTTCCTGCCTGCCATTGCATATGTTAAGGCATCATGCAAAGCCATTTAAGTGCTTATGAGAAATTTATACTGTAAATCAGTCAGGCTAAGGCAGCATTGTGATATAATCATGCCTATGTACATGCATTAAATTCAGTTCAACTTCAAGATCTATTAAATACTCACAATATGCAAAGTACTATAGCTGATGCTAGCTGAGATACAGAATTTAGTTACTGATTCTTAAACTGGGCTCCACGAATTTGTTTTTTTGAAAATTTTGATAAATATATTTAATATAATTAGTTTACTTTGCAATCCAATGCATTTTATTTTATTCATTTAAAAAACATTATTCTGGGAAGGAGTCTATAGGCCTAATATACTGCCAAAGGGGTCCATTTCACACACACATACACACACACACACACACAGAGTTAAAAATTAAAGAGCTTTGGGTTTGGATAAAAAAGATTCCTTCCTTTAAGGGTTTTTTAATCCAGTGTTGAGGGGAAATTGGGACAGAAGAAAGAATAATAACAATAATTATTATTATTTATAAAATTCTATAAGGTTTATTAAATATTCCCTCACAAAACACTGTGAGGCAGAAATGATTATTTCCAATTTACAGAAGAGGGAACTGCAGTTGAAAGGATAAGTGACTTGTCCAGAGTCACACTGCTGTTAAGAGTTGAAAATAGGATTCAACTTAGAGTTTCTTAATCTAAGACCAACGCTATTTTTCACTGTTATTAGCCTGTGACCCTAGAGGCATCAATATATGGTAAGAGTACAATATTTAAAGATTTATATATACTGCTGTTTGTGACATTTACTACAACTCAATTCAATGAGCATTTATTAAGCCCACACTGAGGGCCAGGCACTGTGTTAGACAGTAGGGATACAAAAGCAAAACAAAACTCTCCTCGCCCCCAAGGGACTTGCATCCTTTTGACACCTTTGGGTGTGAAATATTTTTCTTCAACTTTAGTTTCATTTAGTAAATAAAAGTGAGGTGTTGATACTACCACCTCAAACTAGAGAATTATTCATGGAAGAAGTAACAATTCAAAAGGAGAAGATTCTCCTTATGTCAGGAGCAAAGGAAGGAAAGGTAGCAGTGAAAGAGGGCCAACCAAAGATGAGAAGCCAGAAATTCCGAAGATGAAAAAATGGCACAAAAGATAGATAAGTAAAGTCTAGACGCCAATGCTGTAGATACAGCATGAGCCAATGAGAAGTGATTTGACTAAGTTGGCCCCCACTTCCTGGGATTTATGTACACTCAGGCTTAACCAACCCAGAGGGCTTTCCCTACTCTCCCACCCCATCCCCCACCAGCCATTTGTTTGCTGTGGCACAGAATTAAGTACTTAACCTGGCTCCCTGTCCCTCATTCTTCATTTGTATATTAGACAATTCAAAGACTATGTTTATCCCAGTGGTCTACACTGCTTTACGGCATTGTTCCCTTGGTGATAGTGCAGTCTCCTGTTAGTATCCCATCAGCTCTTTGACTAAAAACTTTACACAAAGTTAGAGCTTCAAGTTGCTTTGGGCTTTCAGTTGCAGTACACATCCGCTGCACATCTACAACATAGGCCTTGTGCTGCCTGAGGAATTGTGGGGCAATGGGGGTGACACACTTACACCCCAGCCCATTGGCATCCATTCTCATATCTTTGTGAGTAATAATAACGCTTCATTATCCCATAGCCTTGTATGGTATTGTCATTCTTCATTAAGAGATGAAGATTATCCCTTCTGCCTTGTGCACTGGTAAGGAAAAAAAGACAAAAGATTGGCAGGACTAAAATAAAATGAGTTAAATGGATGGAATTTGCTTAGGCTGGTGCACAAGCAAAGTGAGCATGGATGCTATAGTCAGTAAACTTCAGAATTTCTATTCCTAAGCAAAAGAGTTCTGGTTTTAAGGTCCCAGAGCCAGAAAAAGTATCCCAGAGACCAGCCCCATTGATTGGGCTGGGATAATAGTTTCCAAATTGCTTGATAGTTATCATATTTGAAGAAAGGCTAATCACAGAGTGGTATAAGAGCCCTCTAAAGGCTTACTAATGTTATTTGGGTGTAGCTGAAGTGTTTGGGAGCAGAATCCTTTAAACTTGAAATCTATCTCTTGAGCTTCTCAAATAATCCAAATAGCAGACCATCCAATAAACATCTGTAGCTGATTTGTGATGATAATTCCAAAGGTAATGATGATGATTCACATGATGCTGATATTATTTTGTTCTGGGCTGGGCCTGATTCCAGCCAATCCCCTAGTAATTTAATGTTTGCTATTGAAATGAAATGAGAGTCATTTGGGCCATTCAATAATTAACAAAGGAGAAGGATTTGAAACAAGGGTAGGCCCTGAGAATGCCTTGATTTGGTTCAACTGAATGCTCATTGTGGCTCACCTACCAGGTATTAGACCATGCCTAGTTCTATTCATGATCGAGTTTTGCAGTAAAGCCACCAAGAAGTGATGTCAACAGCCTGAGCCTTTAGTGCTCTAAGTCAATCAAGGCTTCAGGATGATTTCAATACCTTTTAAGGAAAAATCAGAAGCCGACTTGTATGGAGGCAAAGGTTAGGATACTGTTCCCACCACACATCATGGAGAATTTAAAGGATGACACAACATAAGCTAGAGTTAATATCCAAGCCAGCCATAATCATTTTACCTTTCCATAGGGAATATTGACTAAATAGCCAATTCCTGATGTGCAGTTAACTTGAGGTACCCTTTAAGAAATTTTCCTTGGAGACTGAAGATTTCTTTCTAAATTATAATCCCCAGAGAGGTAGAAAGATATAGTGGATAGAGTCAGGAAGATCTGAGTTTAAATCCTCCTTTTTTTCATTTAACACGTGGTACATCAAGCGTTAGTCATTTAGCCTCTCTGCTCCTTGAGAAACTCTCAATTATCTAATCTTCTACATACTACCTGTGTAACCCTGAACAAGTCACTTAACATCTCCAGACAGATCTCAATTGCTTCATCTGTAAAAGGATATTGAACTTGACATCCTTTGAGGACCACTCCAACTAGGTGGTATAGTGCATAGAGTGCTGGACCTGGAGACAGGAATACTGATATTTCTAAGTTCAAATCCAGCCTCAGACACATACTAGCCATGTGACCTTGGGAAACCCTATTTGCCTCAGTTTTATCATCTGTAAAATAAGCTAGAGAAAGAAATGGCAAACCACTCCAGTATCTTTGCCAAGAAAATGTCAAATGGGGTCATAAAGAGTCAGACACAAGTGAAAATGACTGAGTAAGAACCAACTCTAAATCTATGCAACAATTAAAGGTACAGAAGATTTTTATCTGCTTTGCTGGAGTGAGGTCCCATACCAAACAAATCACAAATCATTCATTTAATAAACATTGTTGAATTGATAAATTATTTATTCTTTCTTTACATCATGTATTATATCCCAGGAACTGTGCTGGATTCTAGGCATACAAAGACAAAAATAAAGGAATCCTTATATATTCACAGATAAGGAACTACAAAATGTATTCAACATACATAGGATAGAAGGAGGAGTAAGGGGCAGGAGGTATCCCTGGGAGAATCAGAGTAAGCACCATGTGGGAAGTAGCAGTTGAGTTGGGCCTTGAAGGAAGCCAGGGATCCTAAAAAGTGGAAGTAAGAACAAAATGCATCCTACACATGAGTTTTTGTGATGGCACAGAGATGAAAGTTGAAATGTCATGTACTAGCAGGCACAGCAGGCCATGGTAATATCGAATTATGAAGGAAAGGAATGTACAATTAGCCTGGAAAGGTGCCTGGGAGACAGATGGTAAAGGTCTTTAAACCCCAAACAGAGAAGTTTGAATTTTATCCTACACATAATGGGGAGCCACTGGCACTTTTTGAGCAGAGGAATATTATGTGCTCTTGGAAGACCTCTCTGGCATCTGTGAGGAGGATGTATTAAAGAGGGTGAGAGATGTGAGGCAGCAAAACCAATTGGGAACCTATCGATGAGGTTTCTGAACTGTGACAGTGGCCTAAGTCACTTGTTTGATTCACTGACATGATGCCTACATTTTTACAACAAAGTATTAATGTTCATGGGCAGCTAGGTGGCACAGAGAGCATTAGGCTTGGAATCAGGAAGACTCATTTTCATGAATTCAAATCCAGTCTAGATATTTACTAGCTGTGTGGCCTTGGGTAAGTCACTTTACCCTGTTTATCCTCATTTGTAAATGAGCTGGAGAAGGAAAGGGCAAACCACTCCAGCATCTTTGCCAAGAAAACCCCAAAATGGGGTAACAAAGAGTCAGACATGACTGAAATGATTCAACAACAAGAACATTAAAGTTCATAATGCATAATGGAGACCCTCAGGAGGACCGTCTGTCCCAAGCCCAATACCATTTAGCATCTCTTTCCCCATTCTATTTTTTGGTTCATTCATAGAGATAAAAAGGCACAATTCATGTTCCACTGGCATAGAAAACAAAATAATTCAACTACAATCTAGAATGTCTGGTCCTTCTTGACCTGCTTCTATATGCTATATACTTTAATGAATGGTTGTTCATGTGTACTTACTTGTCTCCTCAGCACTCCTACTTTTGTGAAATACAAGGTTCACTTTGAGTGAATATAGAAGAACATAGATAATGAAGCCCAGAGTACACATTCTATTGTCATGCATTTCCTCCTTTAGCTCCTCAGGGAACAGCACTCCAGTGAATCATAGACTACTCAACAACTTGTTCAAAGAAATTTACCGATTTAAAGTTTCTGACACAGCTTGATGTGACTGATTGTACCAATGAACTTTTTTTTCCCTCAAGTCAAGAAAAATCGCACAACAATAATTACCTAATTAAGATTTGCATAATTATGATTACTAAATTCTGAGAGAACTGTTGTAGTAACAGTTTAACAACTTCTCCAAGGCCAATTAAGTTATGTTTCCTTTCTACTCTAATTTATTTTAATCCAAAGGAGCAATAAACAGGATATGTCTAGTTGATGACTTAATTAACTACAGTATATTAAGAACCTAGGAGATGCTATGATGCTGAAAGGCTGAGTACCTTTCAAGGCCATGGTCTTCATTTTCCAGTCACCTAAGAATGTTGGGATTTTCCCACTAGCTTTGTAACTGACAGATTCAAACTTCTGTTTGGTTGAATCAGGTATGTTTATTTAAAGACTGAGAAATGAAAAGAAATAAGGGGAGGGAAATATGAGGAAAATGATAAAGGAAAAATCAATTCTATGTCCTTAAAGCCACAACAAAGAAAGCAGAAATCCAGTCAAAACTCCATTTGCTTCCATGATGTGCAGAAGCAACCAGGCATATAGAGTTAAATCAAAGAGAAGGTATGAGGTGGATCTTATTCCAAGGTTTTGACTTATTTGGTTTGCAAAACATATCCAAGGCTGTTCTTGAAGTGAAAGACAAGAAAGGATGAAAAAGTTTTGAGCCAGTTCCACAGTTCTGTATCAAAAGCACCCAATACAATGAGAAAAAAGACAGCACATAGAGAACTCAGAAATCAAACTATAGTTGATCAGTTCCAAACCAAATTTAAAAGTCTTTCAAGTTCATCACCTTGACCTGAGCTTACCAAAATGATTATACTCTTTTTTCTTATCTGTGGCATCAAATAATCATTCCTGCTTCTGAAGGGTCCCTCCTGAAAAAATATCAAAAGGAAGAGGTAAAAATTGTACAGTGGTCAGAGCCCCAGGATGAGGCAAGGGAGATGGGACTGATTCTGACACTTGACAGCCATGTGACCTTAGACAAGTTTTGTCTTCTCTCTGGGACTCAATTTCTTTACCTGGGGTTGGCTGTAGATGACCTTTAAGATTCCTTCTAACTGTCTTCTCTCAGTCTGTGAGGCCTGGCAAATAGTTGATAAGCCACACACACTCTTGCTGTTGAAGAGAAGTCGCCAATTCTGTCTTCCCCCATATTCACATCTATTCTTCTTTGGGTATTCAGTAGTTCCTCTTTCCAGAGATATTTTAGCACAATTTCCCTTTAAGGCTTTTGACCTCAGGGTAGTGACCCACTTTTTTTAAAAGGCCATCACCTAAAATTTCCCATTAACTTCAACTGAATTGTAATTACTTTCTTTAAAACCACCAACATTTAACATTTTGTTAGGATGATGGGTTCACACATTTTTACAAAGCTGTCATCCATGACATTTTAAAGAGATTTATCCTGTTCCTTTCAATATATGAAAAGGCTCTGGTATTTAATTTAAATATTGTGAAATGGTGCTTGCTTTCAAATTACTTTTTAAATTAAAAAAAAATTATGATTGTTTAGCCTCCAAGGGCTTTCTGAGCATCTATTTTTTTTTCCTGTCAATAATAATACTAAACAACTTCTCTTGGGATAATATTTTAACACATGACTTAGTGTTCATTTAGTCCAACTCCCAAAGTTTTGGATGAGGAAGTGGAGGCCAGAAGAGATCAGAAGACTTGCTCAATAGCTCAGCCAGAATCCAAAATCACATCCTCTGACTACCAATGTCCATGCAGTATTCTTTCCGAAAGGTATCAGGTTGTAATAGGAAGAACACTGGGATTTGGGACTGAGAAATCTGCATTTGAATGTTCCCTCTGGAACCAGCAGTGGGGTGAGGAGCCAGTGACTTCATGTCTGAATCTTAGTTTCTTCATCCATAAAATGAGGGTGAAAGAGGATCGTGGGAGGATGGATAGAGGTCCAGCCTCAGGTGGAGGAAGACATGAGTTCATCCTACCTCTAACACACAGTTTCTACAAGTCACTTAATCTTTCCTGTCTCTCAAGCAACACTCTAAGCCTATAAATGGGAAAAAGAAGTGTAATAACACTTATACCACCTGTCTTGCTAGGTTGTTTCAAGGTGGCTATAGTGGACAGAGCATTGCATCTGGAGTGAGGAAGACCTAAGTTCAAATTTAGTCTCAGACATGGACTAGTTGTGTGACCCTGGGCAAGTAACCTAACCTCTGCTTGCCTCAGTTTCCTCATCTATAAAATAGGATAATAATAGCACCTATCTTCCAGGGTTGTTGTAAAGATCAAAGGAGATAATATTTGGAAAACACTTTGCAAACCTTAAAATGCTATGTCAATATTAGTAGGCATTACTATTTTAATATATGTGGAGACACTTGGCAAATTTCAAATGAGTATGTAGATATAAGCTGTAGTTAGTTTAATTTATCACAATGCCTCAAAATGTGCCTAACTATTAGTTTACAAAGTGCTTTTAAGCACATAATGTCTTTTGATCCTACATAACCCTTTAAGGTAGTTAGGGATAACATCATCTCCATTTTGCATATGAGGAGATTGAAAGTCAAAGAGGGTAAGTGACTTATTGATGGACATGTAGTTAATAAGAAACTCAAACCTAGGTTTTTCTGATTCTGTCCTGACATCCAAATGAGTGTTCTTTCATCACCAAAATGTGAGAGGATTGGACTAGATTGCTAATTTCCCTTCCAACTCAAATTACTATGTATTTACCCATAGACTATATATCAACTTTGTACTACATTCATTCCCTGCTCTAATCCTTTCTTTCCTGGTAATTTTGTTTTGGATTATAATGGAAAACGGAAAGTGAAACCCAGGAGAAGGAAAGAACAATCATCATCATCATCTCCAGCTAACTGTCTAAGGCATTGGCTCTTAAAATGTGCTCTATGGGCTCCTGGAAGTTCCAGAGATTCTTTATAGGGATTTGAAAGGTCAAAATTATTTTCACAATAATAATATGAACTTATTTCCCCTTTTAAAAACTCCTCTCTTGTCTAAATATACATATATAGATAGGTGTATATATAGATACACCTATATATATATATATACATACATACACATACACACATATATACATACACAAATGAGTGTGTGTGTGTGTGTGTGTGTGTGTGTGTGTGTGTGTGTGTGAATAGACTCTGGGTGAGCCTGGAGTTTCTTCAAGCACTTCAACTAAAATATAGCATTTCAACAGACTGAATGTAGAAGCAGATATGAAAATCCAATTGTTTTCTATTAAGCCAGATGTTAAAGAGATTCACAAAAATATGTCAAGCAATGCCACCCTTCTCATTAATTTTTTTTTCTTTTGGAAAATGTAGTTATCTTTTATAAATGCATGCAAATTAAGTTGCTATGTAATGTGTTTATTGTTGTCATTTCAAATGAATTGATAAATGTTTTAAATTGTTTTAATTTCTAATATAGTAAATGTTGATAGCTATAAACTACATTTTTTTGAAAAGCTGATTGGGATCCTCAATAATTTTTAAGGGTATGAAGGGGTCCTGAGACCAAAAAGTTTGAGAATGGCTGGTCTGGGCTATACTATTTACTCCTTTTTTCTTTTTTAGTCTTCAGCACCCTGTCACATAACAGACATGACATCCAAAGATTGATGTTATTCTGGGCTCTCTATATTCTGTTGTTCTGGTCCTTCATTATTAGTTACATTAACTGTATGACATCTGAGTCTTCTGTGACCCTGAATAATTGGTTAGCTGATATATTTAAACAACAGAAATGTTTAGACTAGCTAATTAATCTTCTGTTAAGTCAGAGTACTGCCATTATAAGCACTTATTAGCTGAGACTAGAGCACTTTTCAAAATAACCACATTTGGAACGATTTCTTTAAGGCTCTGTGATCAAAAACAGTAAGAAAGGACCCTTTTAGAACCACTTAGTTAAAGCATTTGACTGACAATTACTGGTGGTTTAGGCATGGAGACTGCAAAGCTAATCTAGCTACCAAAACTGACTCTGTCCTTTTTCTATATTATTTGAACTTTTAAAGGTTGCCTTCATGAAGAAAGAAGTTGAGTGTTTTTGAAGAGTATTGTTCCTAAGGAAACCATCTCTTTTTTTATCCAGTATGGCCACATTTTTTCCCTTGCCTTGGATCTGTAACTCAGAGAAATAATATAACAGTGTAATGATGTAGGGAAAATGTGTGATTAGAAAAGCCATGAGAAGTAGACTTTAAAATAATTTTTGTTCCAGGAGCTGATGTTTCCAAATGAATTACTACTATTGATGAATTTAGATGCTGAAACACCCATTCTCATATCCACAGTTTCTAGTTTCTAGTTGGAAGCTTATCATTTTTCTTTCCACACTCTAAGTCCAAAGGAAAAAAAGGAAACAAGAATGCATGAACATTCAATATGTGAAGTGAATCTCAGCATTTTCAATATGCCGTACATTCTTCTGACAAATTGGAACAGATGTGTTTAACCCAATCGTTACAGAATGTTTTAAGTATTGTTAATCATTTAAGACTGTCGATAGAAAAAATCTGAATCAAAATCCTAACTGTACAACACCATTAACAACAGCATATTGTTTGAATGTCACTAAGTGAACAGATCAAGCTAGGACAATATGCCCAATTTATACTGCCATTCCGGATGCCCTCTCAATGGTAAAGTCCCAACTAGGGGCTGTTAGAAATTTTAAATAATGTCTGCTGAGCTTTGTAAGATGGGAAGAATCTTTACACTTATACTTGGGTACAGAAATGATTTTCATTCAATCAGGGACACAGGAGGGAAAGGGAAGAAAAGGTATTTGAGAGAAGTTTTTGATTAAGGAAGGGATTGGACCTAAGAAAAATAAATTCTAACAAAGTGTGCACAAAAAATATTTACAACAGCTCTTTTAAAGTAGTAAAGAATTAGAAACTTAGGGGTGATCACCATTTAAGGAAAAGCTAAACAAATTATAGAACATACATATGATGGAATACTATCTTACCAGGAGACATAATGACAGGGATGGTTTCAGAGAAACCTGGGAAGACTTGTATAAATGGAGGCATAGTGAAGTGAGCAGAATCAAGAGAACAATTTATATAATGATAATAATATTGTAAAGACTAACAACTTTGAAAGATTTGGGAACTCTGATCAGCATAATGAGTTCAGAGGACTAATAATGAATATGCTACTAACCTCCTGATGGAAAGCTAAGACTCAGAAACCTAAATGAGCCATTTTTTTCAGATGTCCTCAATGCAGAAATTTGTTTTGTTTGATTATACATGTTTATAGTAAGGGTATTGCTTTTCTTTCATCTCATTTGAGAGAGAATGATGGGAAGGAGAAAAGGAGGATTTTTGCCAATAAAAAATTAATTTAAAAAATCAGCATACATTGTGGATCCACAGATATTTGCTCTAGGATCATATGATGAATCCTTGGACTCTTTTCCTCTTCTTTATGGGCTAAAAGTGAGGTTTGATCCAAGAAAAGGCTTAAGTGATGAACATGAGCCATAGAGCTCATTTTCTTCTTTCATCCCTAAAGCCCAGCATGGGTGAGTCTAAAGTGTATAAGTCCTTTTTGCCCAGAACTACTCTGAGTAATATCCTTAGGTAATTACCCTGTGTGTTCTCCTTTCATTCTGCTCCATGGGCTAATAGTTACTGATAATATGAGTTATTTGCTTTTTATGTTTTTCATTTAAAAAAAAACCTTCTGAGTATTCAATCAGAAATACTCATTATAACCATGAGGAAAGATTCAGGGCTCTGCTCAAGTTCAAGCCCAAATTTATTTCAAGAAAAGTGACAGAACCTTAAAACCTACCTGACAAACTCCAGTTAGTCTCTGCTGCAACATGCAACTCTGCTAACACATTGCATTTAGCACTATTTTACATGACAGCAAAATGGAAAGATTCTGATGTTCTTTATCTCTGGGAAACTTTGTTACACTCAATCATTTTTGATGCTTTAATAAAGTCTCATTCTCTATAGAAATCTTATTTATGTAGCATGTACATGCATACATAGACTATGGGGCTAGGGAAAGTTCCCCTTCTGCTTCTCTAGGCTAGTATCAAGAGATAATGAATTCTTTATATCTTAGATGCCCCAAATCACTGAAATATGGGAAATTCAAGGCTGAGCAAATGAGTGCTCAGGAAATTCTGAGAACTGACTTTGAACAGAAGCAGGAACAGGAGAAGCATGAAAATATGCTTGTCAGTCTTCAATGATCATTTCAACAAAACACTAAGTCTAAAAGACTTTATTAAGTACTTATTATATTTCTTCTACAAAGAAAAGTAAAAATGGTCCCTGTCCTCAAAGAGTTCATATTCTAAGAAAGGACAGGACAACATGCAAACAACTATGAACATATGAGTTACATACAGAATACATAGGATGTGGGGAGAAAAGCAAACCATAAAGAAGAAAACCTTATCTAAAATTTTCAATATATTTTTTTCTCATTCACACAGCATTCTTTAAGCATCTACTTCTTCTTGTTGTTTGTCATTTAAAGAGGACCAACGACATCAGGAAGATGATGTCTTGACTTGCAAGTGAATTGGATGTAAGTGAGGCAGGGCTGTGCAAAGTCACCTGCCTCACCTTCTCCTCCAGAGCCATCTGGGTGCAGTAGCAAGATAGAGATCAGGACAATCGGAGATGGCCCCGGACAGTGGGACACCTTGGCCTTTTTAAACTAAAGTCCTTCCCTGGTCTCAGTTTGTCTATGGGATGGGGTAGGGGGACACAGAAATCATTGATTTAGAGTTCGAAGGGCACCTTAAAGGTCATATAATCTAGCCTTTGGTCATATAATGAGAAGGCAGAACTCATTAGAAAAAAAAACAATATTAGGAAATAATGAAGGCAAAAAAGAAAGGAAGGTGGCAGAGGATGAGATAGATAGATAATGTCATGGAAACAATGAACATGAGCTTGGATAGACTTCGAGAGATAGTGGAGTATAGAAGGTCCTTGTGTGCTACAGTCCACGGGATCACAAAGAGCCTGACACAACCGAAGGACTGAACAAGACTAATAAACTACACAACTGAGGCTGCCATCAAGCCGAGCCATTAAGGGTCATCACCTACTTAATTTCTTCAAATGAAGAATATACTTTTTTAATTGAATTCCTAATTTCATAATTTCAAACATCTCTGAAAAATGAGCATACACGATAAAATGCCTAAAACTAAAGCATTTCATAAATAATACATAGAGATGCCTGTGGTAGGTTTACCTGATGCTTCCTCATGTTTAAATTATCTCTGCTTTAATTACTCTGAGCACTTCTAGTCTAGAATGCTACTGTACCTAAAAGTTAGCAACATTTCAAACCAAAACGTTTCTTGTTCACTTTCTCAAGAAGTGGCTTGACAGTTACTGTCACTCAAACAAAATTTACTCTGTAAAATGTCAAACTAGATAAACTGCTGGGAGAAATGTGATGTTTCAGGGACATGACACAAGTACACCAACTATAATGAAGTCAGATGGGAAATTAGCACTGCCCTGAGCTGAGCAGGTGCATTAATTTGTCAAATGTGTGTTGCTACAGAGCCCAAGTCTCACAAAGACTGAGGTTGAAGAGTAATGTGAGGGCAGGTTACTTCGAATGTCTGTCACACTTGAGAGGTGACATTGTTTTGTTCTTTTTTTGCAAGAAAAAAGTTATGATTTCCAGCCGTAAAAATACTTCAATAATTACATTATTATGAGGAGTCATGGAAACATTAGCTCTTTGTTTCATTTCAAAGCTAGTTGTCATTTCTACTGTATATACACCCATGCATTATTAAGCAGATGCTTCATATTATTATGCTTTAGATTATTTTTGTTGTATTTTTTCTTTTAGTTCAAATTAATCTCTTCTCCCTTTGTTATTATCTTAAAGAAGACAAGTTGGAATTGATAGGATTAAAGGTTTATAGACTTAAAATTAAAAGGGATCTTTAGGAAGACTTTCCTGATGACCCTTAATGTTAGTACCTAAATTAACTTACTTATTCAGTACGACACCAATCAAACTACCAAAAAGTATTTTATAGAGCTAGAAGAAATAATAATGAAATTCATCTGGAAGAACAAAAAGTCAATGTCAAGGGAATTAATGAAAAGAAATGCAAAGGAAAGGGGCCTAGCCACACCAGATCTAAAATTATATTGTAAAGCAGCAATCATCCAAATGATTTGGTACAAGGTAAGAAATAGAGTAATGGGTCAGTCAAATAGGTTAGGTACACAAGACACAGTAGTAAATGATTATAGTAATCTACCATTTGATAAACCCAAAGACTCCAGCTTCTGAGATAAGAACTCACTACTTAACAAAAACTGCAAAAAGACAAAAAAAAAACCCTAGAAAATAGTATGGCAGAATCTAGGCACAGACCTACATCTCACACCATATACCAAGATAAGGTCAAAATGGGTACATGACTTACACATAAAGGGTGATGCCATAAGCAAATTAGGAGAGCAGGGAATAGTTTACCTGTCAGATCCATGGACAAGAGAAGAATTTATAACCAAACAAGATATAAAGAACATTAGGAAAGGCAAAATGGATAATTTTGATTCCATTAAAATTAAAAAGGCTTTGCATGAACAAAACCAATGCAACCAAGATTAAAAGGAAAGCAGAAAGCTTAGAAACATTTTTTCCAGGTGGTATTTCTGATAAAGGCCTCATTTCTCAAATATATAGAGAACTGAGTCAAATTTATAAGAATACAAGTCATTCCCCCAATTGATAAATGGTCAATGAATACGCATTTTTCAGATGAAGAAATTAAAGCTATCTATAGTCATATTAAAAAATGCTTTAAATCACTATTGATTAGAGAAATGCAAATTAAAATGAGTCTAATGTACCACATTATACCTATCAGATTGGTTAACATGACAAAACAGAAAAATGATAAACGTTGGAGAAGATGTGGGAAAATTAGAACACTAATGCATTGTTGGTGGAGTTGTGAACTGATCTAACAAGTCTGAAGACCAATTTGGAACCATGTTAAAAGGGCAATCAAACTGCATTCCCTTTGATCCAGCAATAGCACTACTAGGTCTGTATTCCAAAGAGATCTTTAACAAGGGAAAAGAACCCACATGTACAAAAAAATATTTATAGCAGCTCTTTTTGTGGTGGCAAAGAATTGGAAATTGAGGGGATGTCCATCAAATGGGGAATGACTGAACAAGTTGTGGTATATGAATGTAATGAAATACTATTGTGTTATAAGAAATAAGGACCAGGCAGATTTCAGAAAACCCTGGAGAAACTTACATGAACTGATGCTGAGTGAAGTGAGCAGAACCACAATATTATACACAGTAACAGCAACATTGCACAATGATCAACTATAACAGAATTAGCTCTTTTCAGCAATACAATGATCCAAGACAATTCCAAATGATTCTTGATGGAAAATATTACTCACATCCAGAGAAAGAACTATGGAGTCTGAATGCAGATTGAAGCATACTATTTTCACTTTTTTTTTGTTTTTTTCTTTCTCATGGTTTTTTCCCTTTTGTCTGATTCTTCTTTCAAAACATAACTAATATGAAAATATGTTTAACATGGTTGTATACATATAACTTGTATCAGATTGCTTGCTGTCTTGAGGAGGGCAGAAGGGATGGAGGGAGAGAGAAAAAATTGTAATTCAAAATCACATAAAAATGAATGTTGTAAACTCTACATGTAATTGGAAAAAAAATCCTATTAAGTGAGGAAAAAATAAACTACATCATATTAAATTCTAAAATAAATAAATGTAGTGACTGGCTAATAATAAGTACAAAAATGTAGTTTGGGGCCACCAAAAACAGGGATTTTGCTAGAATGTCAGGAACCATATGAGTTTTTGAGGTGTCTATGTAATTCCAGTATATCTTTTGGATCACATTTTGTAGGTTTCCATGGGCCCAACAGCTATTATTTCTTTTTTTTATTATTTATTTATTTATTGATTATCTAGGAGCAAGGGACCTTGTTGGTCATATCTGAAGAAATCTAAGCACTATCAATAGCTTCTCTATATTTGGAAGTTTCCCAGAGGAAACTCTAGGTGAGGGCAAAATTAATCAAAAGAAATATTAATATTTTAAGGCTGCCCCTGACATAAATCCCCCCATGAGAATAAGGGGCCCTAAGTCAAAGGACAAATGCATTGATTTGTATTTTTATTGCTACAATTTTTTTCATCTTGACTAGAAGTTTAAATAGTTCACAAGGTGATCAAGTGATTAAAGTAAAGAATTCATACATATGTTGCAAGAAAAATTAATATAAAATAGATATGTATGTATGCATAAATACATATTTCAAACACTTTAACATGATAATTAAATAATTTCATACAAGGAAGGAAATGGCCATAGCACAATAGACACACTTATTTTATTTTGGTTTTGCACTTTAAAAGCAGTGAAATCCTTTATATAATTTTGAACTAGACTTTCAGATTAGAATAATTAGTGCACAAGTACTGTCTCCCAGCCATTGCTGGACTGCTAGTGACCTGTCACCCAAAAAAATGCAGTCCTTTGTCCTTGTCAAAATACTTAAAAGTAGCATTAATGTTCTACCCAAAAAAACAAACAGGACATCTGAATTTTAAGATGGCTGGCAACCAAAATCACATCTCAGAGTTTGAAGGGACTGCAGAGTTCCCCTAGTCAGCCCCATACCTGAATAACTGAATAGGAATCCTCTCTACAAGATGTGATGCTCAGATTCTGCTTGAAAAACTATGATATGGGGAACCGACTAGTACTTAAATGAGACCCTTCTACTTTTAGGATGCTTTAATTTGGGGGAAGGGTTTGGTTACTGTGGCTAGCTTTTCTCACTGGAGCCAAGTAGAAAAAAAATCTAATCCTTCCTTTAGTTGACAGACATTTAAATGCTTGAAAAGAATTATTAGGTTCCCACCTGTCATTTTTTTCTGCAGGTTTAACATGCTCAGTTCCTTCAACCAATCCTTATATGGAAAAGTCTCCAGGGCCCTGACAACTAGGTTGCTTTCCTATGAATGTCAAGGTCCAACCTGTCCATATCTTACCTAAAATGCAGCTCCTGGAACTGAAAACAATGTTCTATTGTCTAAATAAAGATGAATACAATTAGTGATCTTATAATAACCCTCATTCTGGACCTACATATGCTTATAATGCTAACAAATAACAACAACAATAAGGAAAATAATAAAAAGGAGGAATTTGAACTCAGGTCTTCCTGAATCCAGGTCCAGTGCTCTCTCTAAGGTACCACCACTAGCTAAGGGTAGTTCAATGATTCAGACTTGTGATTAAAATGCAATAAAACCTTCAAAGACCATAAAATGTAATAAAAGCATCTTTACTGATAATAAGCTTTAAAAGGACATGACTCCTCATTAAATTCAGATAAAACACTACTTTTCTCCATCTCTACATTCACCACAGCTGCTAAGTAGCAAAACTAGGTCAGAAGGCATACCATAGGGAAATGATAATTCCACTAAACTTTTAACACAAACTCCCTAAAGGATGGGCCTTTTATATCTTAGGTGCCAAGAAAGCAAAACCACCTCTCCACTCTCTTAAAAATACCAGTCCACCTAAAAGGACAGAAATTTAAGAATACCTCAAATGATGAAGCTGCATCAGTTTACACAGTGCATTATATTTTTATCCATGAGGCAAAGAAAATAGAATAGGATAAACATTTTTAATTTCAAAGTAAAATTGTAATATCTGTAATTATTTTATTTAAAGTGAATTTGCACAGATAGGAAAATGAACACAATATTATTTATTATCAAATATATTTTCTCATGGCAGTTGGGTGGCATAGTGGAAACAGCAATGAATCTGAAGTCATGAAGACATGAGCTTAAATTCCACCTTAAACAATTAATAGCTGTGTGACCCTGGGCAAGTTACATGACCTCTGTCTGCCTCAGTTGCCTCCTCTATAAAATAAGTATAATAATAGCATCCACCTCCCAGGGTTATTTTGAGAATAAAATGAGATGACATTTGTAAAGCTCTTTGCAAATCTCAAAGGAAATGATAGTTATTATTATTGTTATTGCAGCATGCCTGATTCTTCTAGTGCTAAAAAAAATAATAATGCTATTCTTTCCACTGTTTCTCATCATGTGGCTAAAAATACATTCATTTTTCTGGCTTCCATATAAGATTGTTGACTCATCTTAAACTTGTAGTCCACCAAACTGATAAGATTCTATTGCATGAATTATTTTCTAGCACCACTTTCTCTATTGTACTTTTGTAGCTGATTTTTAAAATCAAGAATAGGATTTTACATTTATTAAAATTTTAGTTTATTCAATTTGGCTCATTGTTCTAGCCTTTTGAGGGCATTTTGATGAACAGTTCAAGTAAGCTATTAGTCCAAATCAGCAAAGGGAGAGCTTCATCAGGGAAGCTCGTATTGAAAAAAAGTATCTCAAATGAGAAGCATAATTTACTGCTAAATTTTAGAGCCTTACCCTATAAATCCCCAAAGAAATTGCTCCAGTCTATCCCAGCTCACGTTGCTCTCAAGGGATTCCTAGATGAGAAGGGAAAGTACCTTTTCTAGTAGCTATTATAACTATCCCTTGTCCTGCCCCCATCAGTACCATGCACTCATAGCACCTCTAGCCCCATCTGAGAATTAACTTATCATAGCCATTATTTAATTTTAAAAAACCTTCTGCTACAACAACATCACTAATGTTACCAACTTATAATAGGACTAGACAAACATATGCCACAATGTGTTAAGAACTTGAGTCTTCATCTGTGTAGGAAATCTTCTGAAAACTTTCTATTCATGAAGATAACAACCCATCTTTAAATTACACTCTTAGAGAAGTGCCTGAGGATCAGGAAAGTTACATTACATGCCCATGGTCACCCAGGAGTAAATAGCAGAAGCAGGATTTAAAGCCACATCTTCCTGACACAAATTAACCACTCTGTCCCCTGTGCCACACTGCCTTGATAGTCTACATTTCAAAAGGATACTGTAGTTGTGGCACATATTTCTTGAAATAAATAGTGATTAGGTGGGTCTTGGAAATAATTTTGATTTGCAGTAAGTCCCAGCCTAACCTACTAGGGATTCATTGTAGGCACTGGATTTAAAAAGTACATGCCAGATTTGAGAAGCTCTTGGTCTCACAGACCTACAAACATGTATCTGTCAAAATGGAACTCTCAATGACCCAAGGATTACAGGATTCAATTAGTGAAAAAGACAGGTTTGATCTCATTCCTTGGAAGTTCAGTCAGCTGCAAAGGACAAGTTAAAGAACTGAACAAAACATTTGGCAATACTCCAGGTCATTCACTGCCTTTGTTGCCTAGGATCATCATGTCTCAAGATTTTTTAGGATTGAAATTAGGATTGAAATACAAATTAGGAAGGCATATTACCAAATATATTACAAGACTGATAGCCATACTTCAGTGATTAGGTAACTACTATAGGATGTATTTGATAAAGATGTAAACCTGAAAATATATCATTTCATTTCTGGAGAACATTAACATGCTGGTAAGAAAAATAGTCATGTATTTGATTACTTTTATATATTAATATCTGTTATAGGCAAATTATTTTTAATAATAATCTGAGAATAATGATTTTTCAATCTCATTAGTTTAGAAGCTTCAAGTTGAGGAGAAATTTTATAGGTTTTGGCTTGAATTGAATTGAATGTAGTTAAATGTTTTTCCTTTAAAGAACATACCAAACAATCATACTTGTTTTTATAATGGCAAGTAACATTTGTCAAAGATACACAAACACTTAAAAGATGATATTTAAAAGTCATTCAAGTCAAGCTTAGTGAAGCAACCCCATAGTTTCCACTACTGGGGAGGCTGGTGGATCATTTGATCTCTGGAATTCTGAACTATAGCAGGACTAAAGTCAGTGGAGTGCCTGCATTGTCTGACATCAATATGGTGAATCACAGGTGGGTGTGAAGGGAGCAGGCATCAAACTGCCTCCAAAACAGAGCAGGTCAAAGCTTTGGTACAATCAGCAATGAGATTGGACCTGTGAGTGACCCCTATACATTTAGCCTTGGCAACACCCAACCCGATCAGATAGATAGATAGGTAGATAGATAGATAGATAGATAGATAGATAGATAGATAGATAGATAGATAGATACAAAGATAGAGAGATAGATATAAAGATAGAGAGATACAAAGATGATAGATAGATAGATAGATAGATAGATATAGATAGATAATCAAATTAAATAAATGAATAAATAGATAAATGCATCAATCAATCAATCAACAAATAGACTCCCATACTAGAAACTTGGGATATAGAATAAGATTCTAAACAATCCCTGCTCTTAAGTAGTTCTTATGATCTACAGAAGTAAATAAGAAAATGGACATACTCACAGGTAACATTGTGTACTGGAAAGATCTTTAGATGTGTGATCAAAGACCCTGGGTTTATATCCCTGATCTGCTCCTCTCTATTTGTGTGACTTTGGGGAAACCACATCACTTCTCTTAACCTCAGTATCCTCACCAGAGCAGACTAGATAAGAGGATATCTAGAACCCTTTCCAGTTCTAAATCCTGTCAAATTCTATAAAGCCCAAATTTAATATACATAATGTCCCAGAAGTCTCAGTGCAGTTTTAAGCTTAAAGCTTAAAACTGCACTGAGACTTCTGGGACACCCTGTTATTTCCAATTCCATCCCTCATGGGTACTCTCTCCTCTGGTACAATCAAATACGTTCTTTTTCATCCTGTCATATTCTTGTTCATGTATTTCCAAAAATTATGCATATTAGATCTACCTAGAACAGTGGAGGCCTTCTTTAAATGCTTGGGGAATAACAATGAAACTATGAACTGTCACTCCTCACTCTTGTTCTAGAACTGGCTCACTGTCTTTTCTGGACATTCATGTCTTTGATGCCTTTTTTATGACTTTTTATTGATATCTTTTGTTTTTATATTACCTAAATTTCTCCCCATTTCTCTTCCTTCTATCCCCTAGCAAAGAGATTGAAAATTATAGCAACACTGGGAAAATATTGGTGTTAAAAAGATATACTTTGAAGAAAAATAAAGATATACTTTGGTGACAGAGAAATTTGGGAATCATTGAAAGCATTGCATAATTTCACATGAAGTACCCAAGCTTTGACCTGTTGTTTTGGAGGCAGTTTGGCACCTACTCCCCTCACACCCACCTGTGGATTCTCAATATTAATGTCAGGCAATGCAGGCACCCAATATGAATTTTGTCCTACTATAGTTCAGAACTCCAGAGCTCAAATGATCTAACACAATGATGGACTTTAAATTAGTCATTTTTAGTGTTGTCCAAGATACATACTTATGAACTGACTCAAATGTTTGTCTGTCCAAGGCATATCAAAATCAGGAAAAGTTTTTCAACAACTCTGGTTTTGTTTAGTTTTTTACTTGTCTGTTTTCCTTTATGACTGGTTAGCCTTATTTCTTTTGAGTAGCAATGGATCTCCCAGCCTGAGCCCATGCTGTGCTGATGAGTTAGAATCACTACAATCTAATTCACCCCAGACTCCCAACTATTCTTCTCCCTATCTATCTGACTGCCATGCCACTGATATTGTTGTTTCAACAGCCCTTTAAACCTTATGACCTAGAGGAGCTAAGCCATTAAACTTAGGAAATCCCGCCCTTGGCTGATATTATCCTAGTAAGTGAGAGACCCCTATGTTTAGCCAGCCTCAGCCTCACAACCAACCATGTCTCTTCACTCACCAATTCTGTGACTTCCTAGATAGAAAACAACCTTAGCATATTACACATAATACCTGTGTTATCATTCCTTATTAAAATATCAGCTCCGCCAACACTGAACATACCTCACCATCAGTAGATGAGCTTCAAAAAAGGCTTAAGAGATGGTCTTCAAATTGCTATACCTAAAAATTGTGCCTACCTCTGGCCGCTAGGATGGAAAAACAATTCTTTGGGGTGAGTCAATGATAAGAATAGAGACTGGATCTGTGCTTTCATTAATATAAGGAACTCCTAGCTGAGGAAATGCAGGTTGCACCTTCTCTGCAATGTATAATCTTAAAGAGTTGCCTGGGCACGGAGTGATTAAGTGACTTTCAGAGAGCAACGTAGTATGTGTCAGAAGGGCATGTGAACCTGGGTCTTCTTGTTGCATATCCACTATTCCATGTTGCCTTTGAGATTTACAAATTCAACTACAGAAATAAATACCATCCAAATAGTTGCTGAGAAGTTTAGAGTTTCATAATAGTATCTCTGGTGAGAACAATTCTGGTTTGGGTGGGCATGGGAGGTCCTACGAAAAATTTGACTGAGGAATCTGGCATTTAAATTTATATTACTGAATGCCAAAAAAAAAAACCACTTTTGTTTGATTCACAATTTCATTCAACATAAGTTTCATTAGGACTAGAAATACTGGGTTAAGGCAAGTAAAATTATAGGTAGGCCATAAAAAGAGAGAAATAAAACACAATAAAGCATTACTTGGTATAAATGTCATAAACTTTACTGCAAATCCTGTGCAAATTTAAAACTCCTCAAAGTTAATTCAAACGTTTTATAGAGTTTAAGACTGAGATGTTCAGAATTGAGCGATGATCACAGAACCACAGGATCTCAGAGATTGAAATCCTCTAGTCTAACCTGTATCCCTCTAAAACAGATCCTACAATTATCCTTTTGTTTGAAGGCCTCTGGTATTAGAGAGCACACTACTTCCCCAGGTAGCCCATTCCACTTTTAGATAGCTCAATTTGCATCAATTTTTTCCCCCTTATCTCAAGGTTAAATCTGTCTTTCTAAAACCTCCATCTTTTGTACCTAATTCCATCTTCCGGGACCAAGCAGAAGAAGTCATTTTTCTCTTTCCATATCACATCCCCTTAGGTATTTGAAAAGAGCCATCATTCCTTCCTTTCCTCCCCTATCCCAACTCATTTCCAGTGTAATTATTCCAAATTCTTTCAATCAATCCTTATACAGAAGAATTTCCAGGATTTTCAGTATCCTGGTTGCTCCCCCTTGAACATTCACTGATGTATTGATATCATTTCACAAAGGAAGTGCCCAGAATTGAACAGTATACTCTAGGTGATGAGAGTAGAGTATAGGGGAGCTATTATTTCCCTTGAAGGTATGAAGCACTTTACCTTTCATAGAATGGGGAAAGACTGGGGTATAAGGGTAATTATATCTGGCAAATCAAGAAATTACTAGGCATTCTGTTTTTGGCAGTTCCAGTAAATGACGAGATAATTAAAGCCTCCCATCACTACTATATCATGTCTCTGTACTAGGATTTTGATCTCTTTACCAAATGTCTCATCTATTTCCTTTGTCTGTCCAAGTGGACTCTTCTTTACTCTGGTGACAATATCATTTATTTTTCTTTTTCCATTAATCTTCAACAAATTGCTCTCCAGGACACTTTTCCCCATCTAAGTCCTGGATTTCTTCACCAGAGAGAGAAATAGGATACATGTCTGGCTCCCGTCCAGGAGGTCCCTCAGTTATTCCCTGACCACTCCTGATACACTAGTATAATTAAAAGAACATTAGAAAAGAATCATAAGAATAAAGTTTTATTCAAAGATAGCTCTGCATTTCTAACATCCACTGGACATCAAGATGATCACCAAGAAAGCTGATATTTTTTTAAAAGGCCTTTATTTAAATTAATTCAAGACATTTAAAGTAGGAAATAGTACTATCTTTCCTGACTTTGAATCTCTTTTTAATATTTCAGACCAGAAGTGATATTCTTCATCAGGAATGATAAAGAAGATAAAGGAATGATAAAGAATGATAAAGATGAAGCAAAGACTTAACCGAATCAAAGAGAAACACCAGAAAGCTTCTCCCTGTCACCCAGGATTGCATCGGGATATGAGGCCTTTGGACTTTCTAGTCAGAGAGCTATGAAGATAAGCCAAGGCCAGCTGGACATACACAATCTGTATCAATGGGAAGGACTTGGTCTCAGCTTCAGGTCAAGTTCTGGACCCAAGAAAAAACTACAAAAGGAGGCAAAGTCTGGACCCAGATAACTTTCCACTCCCTAAAAAGGGAGGCATAACCAGGAAAACTATTCACCTCATCTAAAACTACAGCAGTGCAGTGGGCTTTCAAACTACAGTGGGGCCAGAACCTAGGGCAACCACCCCATCCAAGATCTCTAGGGGGGAGATAACCAAGCCCTGATATAAAATCCCAAGATAAGGCCAAAGGCATATGTAAACAGAAGAAAACTCTGAATATCATTAATTCATGCTATACGTTAAGGAAGTCTCAGAATAAGAATATAAAATATAAAATTCAATAATAAGAAAATAACTGCAGAACTCATAAGTAGACATCCTTCTTCCCCTGCCCCCCAAAAAAAGACATGGATTGGCTATAAGGATTCCAAGATTATATGGAAAAAATGAAGAATGAGCTGAAACTGGAGAAAATGAATTGAATTGGACCACTTGCAAGGAGACTCTAATATGTAAAAACAGAATTCAAAAAGCATCTCATTCAGTAGATAATCCCCAAAACAGAATGGAACAAACTAAGTTCAATGATACCACCAGAAATATTAGAATGAAATCAAAACACTGACATGTTTTGAATGAAAAGAAAATTGAAATTTGAAATGAAAATTGAAAAATGAAATAAAAACATATGAGCTATCTATTACTAGATTAAAAAAATTAACCTGGAAAAAAAAGGATGAATAATTTAATAATCATTAGATGCCCTGAAAACTACGAACAAACAAAAAACCTAGCAGGCAAAATAAAAATACACAGCTCACCTTCCTAAGGAAACCCAAATTAAACACATCCAGAAATGCCATAGCTTTGCATAGAATAGGCGTTGCTATCCTGCCAGACTACGAAAATGTTATTTCTCATGGGAAAATTCCTCTTACAGAAATTGCTGAAACCATATTCTGTTCATATGTTACTTGTTCCTGGAATGTTCCAATTTCATCTTACACTGCACTGCACTCATGTATATTCACCTCACATTTGTCTTCCAAATCTCTACTACCTCATTTCCTTTTTTTTGTCTTATCAATCCAGTGTGAAAGAATAGAAACCCTTTCCTTTTTAGAGAGCTCAAAGAAGAGATTGTCAAACCTAGTCACATCAAAAGTAAAATCAGGTCTATGTATTCATTACTTCCCATGCTAGCAGACTAAGGCAAGAGAAAAGCTTGAAAAAATAAAACATTTTACTGGCAAACAAATGAATAGTGGAGCAAAAGACAACACTCTAAACTCTATTCAAAAACAAGTGCAATTTCATTTGTTTTCCCCCACAAACAGTGGTGGAAATAGCCTCCAGCTAATAACAATGGCTCTCATAAAGCCAGGTATTTACTTCTGTGCAAATGGAAGGAAGGTAGGCTGGACAGCACTGCCCCTGTTAGTATCTAATATCTACTACTCATAACTCACCTAATTACTCGCCATCTTTAATGTAGCTCCTGCCTTGGCATGCCTCATACACTACTCTTTCCTCCAGTTGTAACGAGGTCCATTCTGCCAACCTGATTTCTCTCTTCCTCCTAATAGTCATGAGTCCCAGTAGATGCTGTTATCAAACTTCTATCTTCAAAGAAGTTTCTTCATAGTAATTCCCTGAGCTGTGGGTACACATAGCTTAGTCCTTATTTTCATCATGAGTATTCACTCTCTGGACTCAGGCATCACAGAAAATAATCTAGTCCCTTTCCCATATTGGCTGTACTTATTAAACAGATAATAAGTGTAGGAGAAATGAGAGAGATCAGAGTGGTTTGGAATTGTCAGGGAAGGCCTCATGTGAAATGCATTCCTTTTCTCTTTCTGTTTGCTTATTATAACCCTAGGCTAAAGATAGAGGACTTTGAGCAAAAAGAGATATACTATTAGTTACAATAGTATAAAATCTAATCATTTGGGAAAGTTCTTTGTCTGACAGGTTTTCTCCAGGTAGAATACTTTTAATTGACTGATTCTGTGTAGGAAATTGTGTCAACCATCAATATATCCAAAGTGCTGCTTTCTAGAAACTTTTCCAATCCCAAAACTCAAAAAATAAAAAAGGAGTTGTGCTCTAGGTAAAGAATAATTACAGCTGAATCCACAAGATAAGAAGATACTCTTCATATACAGTAAAAATACCATGCATGAATAAACACCAGGGAAATGGAACACCTAGAGCTTTCATGTAGCAACTCCATCCCCAAATGACTCTGTACCCAGTGTAGTAAATGTAAACAAATATGCAAACTGGTGACTCAGGGTCCAGTTATAAGGATCCCCCCATGGCAGTGATTCTGCCCCAATGATCCCCCATACCCAAACACAAAATAAGCACTAGTCACTAATTTTACCCAAGCATTCAAGGAAAAGGAGAAGGGAGGGGGGCAGGTAGGTAGTGCAGTGGATAGAGCACCAGCACTGTAGTCAGGAGGACCTGAGTTCAAAGCCAGCCTCAGACACATAACACTTTCTATCTGTGTGACTCTGGGCAAAGTTCCTTAACTCCAACTGCCTAGCCCAAAAAAAAAAAAAAAGAAAAGAAAGAAAGAAAAGAAAAAGGAGAAAGGGGGTTGGGGAGAGATGTGGCAGACAGAAGTCTCTGGTAAGAGAATTGCCTTCTGTGGCATCCAGAGCCCAAGGACTAAAGGAAAATAGAGCTGCAAGACCCTATAGCAGAGGAACTGGAAGCTCACCTGTAGCTAATTCTCTCGCTCCCAAAGATTACTTAGGGCAAGGACCAAGGCTCAGAAAACTCCCATTTGACCTGCCTCAAAGAGGCTGAGGTTAGAGGCAGTTAGGTGGCACAGTAGGTAAAGGACTAGGCCTGGAGTTAAGAAGACCCGAGTTCAAATTTGCCCTCAGATACTTACTAGCAGTGTGACCTTGGGTAAATCACTTAAATTCTGTTTGCCTCAGTTTCATCAACCATAAAATGGAGATAATAATAGCACCTAGGAGCCACTAGGTGGTAAAAAGGATTGAGTGCCAGGCCTGGAGACAGAAAGTCTCAACTTTCTGAATTCAAATCTGGCTTTTGTCAAATAAGCTGGAGAAATAAAATGCAAACTACTCCAGTGTCTTTGCCAAGAAAACCCCAAAACGGGTCACAGACAGTTGGAAACAACTGCAACAACTTAACAACAGCTCCTAGGATTGTGAGGCTCAAATTAAATCATCTTTGTAAAGTGCTCAGTATGGTAGATACTTAACAAATGTTTTGTTTCCTTCCCTAGCAAACCAGCCTCTGCAGTCCATGCAACAGTACAAGAGGTCAAGAGACTAAGGACTATGCCCAAAGTTAAATGAAGGAGGAAAGAAAAAAAAAAGCTGAAAGGCTTAAAAATCAAGAGATAAATCCCAGCCCACATACAGATAAATCAATAGAGGATTACAAAGACAGAAGGAAAAAAAAAATAAAATCTCAAAAAGAAAATTAAAATTCATTAAATAAATATTTATATTACCCAGGTTAAAAAATGAATCCTGGGCCTCTCCAGATATCATGGGATAGTAGCAAGTAATTCTAGAATGGTTCAAAAAACTAAAAATTGGAAACTAGGAATGAATTTAGCTCAGAAATAGGGCTCTCAACAAAGAATTAAAAAATGCAAGCTGCAGAAGAGGAAATAAATACATCATCAAATATCTCTTACCCCAAAGGAGGACCTCTAGGAGGAAAAAAACACATTTGGAACACAAAATTATTGAAGTAGAAGAAAATTTGGCAGAAAAGAAGCAAAAGGAAATCATGTTAAGAGAACACATAGATTCTACACAAGCCAAAATGATTTGAGAACATTTGTAGAAAACACCAGCAAACATCCAACATAAATATGTCACTTCGAATTTTTAGTGAGATTGTAACTTAAGGAGCTTCTTTATATATGTTTAATTTTCTTTGTCAAATTCAATTTAATTTATCATTTCATTTACTTCATGCTGTTATTGTTGTTTTGTTTTTGCTTTTTATCAAGTTGCAGATCAGCCAATAAGTATTTTTGAGAAGCTGTAATGTGTCTAAGTATATATTGATTGAGGTCTGGATGAAAAAAATTATCTAAACTTCGATCACAAAGTTCTGACAAGCTATTATAAGCTGTCGTATGATAAGAGTACAAGATTTGGAATCAGAGCACATAGTTTCAAATCTCTCTGGATCTCAGTTTCCTCTGGTTTAAACTGAGGGACTTAGATTTCATTAGATGATCCCTTTAAGTTCCCTTCCAGCTTCAAATCTGTGATCCTATAATCTTATATCATTCTCATCTGGAGTAATATGGGAGACAAATGCTATAGCATGGAGCTCCCAGTTAATCCAGTCCAATGAGCTCTTACCTATCATGTATACATAGGACTATTCTGGGTACTGGTGATCAAAAAACAAATCAAAAATAGTACCTCCTACCAAGAATTTATATTCATCTGGTGGCATACATGCTGCATATAAATGATTCAGCAAATAATGATAAAATACCTACTATGTGCAGATCTTAGTTAGGAATACAAAGATTAAAACTAATATGGTCCTTGAGGTAGCTAGGAGGCATACTGGACAGAACACCAGCCCTGGAGTCAGGAGGACCTGAGTTCAAAGTCAGCCTCAGACACATAACATTCACTTAGCTGTGGCCTCACCAAAAAAAAAAAAAATTGATATGGTCTCAACTTAAAAAAGCTTACATGCTTCCATGGGCAGTGAAAGGGGTGGGGAGTGGGAGGAGAAGAAGAGTATATGATATAAACAAGAGTCATAATACAAGGAAGGGTATGATATAGCTAAAGGAGAAATCCAGAAAAAAAGCTCTCTGAGAAGATTTGAGGAGGAAGAGAATGCTGCTTTCTATTAAAAGGTAGAAGGGATATATGCTAGGCCTGAAAACTTTAAGAATTGTCATAAATCAAGTGACAGGGTGCTATAGATTGTTTTTAAACATATTTCTAATTAGTTTAGCCTTTTGTTTTATTTCTGGATATATCTGTAGTCTTTACTCCATAGGTAACAATGTCAGATTGCCAAAAGGATCCAAATAATTCTTAGATCTTACCTACTGCTTCTTTGAGGTTCACTCAGGTCTTGTTTTGGGTAGACTGACTTAGCTGTCCATAGAGGCATGAAGAGTTGGGCAGGCCTGAAACAATTCAACAACAACAACAACAACAACAACAAACCTAGTGATATACATCTCAAACTGCCCTTCCATTGGAGACTACCTACTCACTATATAAGGCCAATCACACAAATGTCCTTATGCAATTGTCTGAACTCTATATAACACTATATAACCTTCTTTCTGACTTTCTCCCTACCAAACAACCTAATAAATTTATTTCTAAAGCTATTTCAGATTTTGAGAGTTGTTCTCATGACTACTACTCTAAATAAAGGAAACTATGACTATTTAGGAACCAGGAAGATTCAGGAAGCAACTGTAAATTGTACTTCAGCAATTGGTAAAGATACAGACAAAAGAACTGGGGCTAAAGACACAGTCCCCTAGACTGGTTCCAAAAAAATGAGCTAGCACCTGGGCAAAACCAGGTCCTTTGCATCAGAGTTGCTTAACCTTTTTTGTGTATGTCATCGACCCCCATCCCCAACTTGGCAGTCTGATGTTAAAACCTATGGAACCTTTCTCAGAATCATGTTTTATTTTATTTTTTTAATGCTTTTATTTATTTATTTTTGGCTAGGCAAAGGGATTAAGTGACTTGTCCGGGGTCACACAGCAAGTAAGTGTTTTGTGTCTGAGGCTGGATTTGAACTCAGGTCCTCCTCAGTCCAGGGCTGGTGCTCTATCCACTGCACCACTTAGCTGCCCCTTAGAATCATGTTTTAAATGCATTAAATAAAATGCATAGATTATAAAGAAAATCACATATTGAAATATAGCCTGAGCTCTCTATAATATATATGTAGGTATGTGTATATATGTATGTATATACCCATACAATATATATATATATACATACATATGCATATGCATATATATGTGTGTATGTGTGTGTATATATATACACACACACACACACACACACACACACACACATATATATGTACATGTATATATAGTTACCTTGGTCAATGTTATTTTGCGATGACAGCAAGTCAGAAAGACTCAAGTTGAATCATGCCTCAGATATTTACTAGTTGTGTGATCCTGAGTAAGTCATTTAATCTATCTCAAACTCTGTTTGCTCAACTATAAAATGGGGATAATATAGGATCTACCTCACAGAGTTCTTCTAAAGATCAAAAATGAGATAGTCTATGTAAATCACTTTGCAAACCTTGAAGTATTACATAAGTGTTCATTAAAATGATGATGATATGAGTAACATGGCTGGACATTATTATTTGGTACTAAGGCTTCAGCTAAGATTCATACAGGCACTAGATCATCTTTCTAGTTCACCAAGCATTAATTGAGCACCTACTTTGTACCCAATACTGTACATATACAACTTGTAATATTACAGGCCTAGTTTGACTTACTTGAATCATCATTGCATACACTGTACATCTATCTACTATCATGTCCATTTTGTTCTACATAGTACTCTATTAGCATCAATAAGCAAAGACAACAGAAAATTTCTGACAGTTTCAGAAGACATTGACCCACATATTCCATCCAGGCTATGAAATTATAAAGTAATGAGCAAAAAATAAAACAAGAAAAAAAAACTCCACATGAAGTGGAAATAGATTAAGTTGAATTTGAAAAAAAAATAAAAATGAAGCAGAGTCACTTATAAACCAAATCAATTAATCTAGATTTCCTTTCCCCTGAGTTTTCTACTTTGGGGGCATCTTACGATAGTGGTAAGATGGCAATAGATGTACTCATATAAATTATTCTCTTTACTAGGCTTAAGTATGTGAAAAATAAGTACATACAAGAAGTTTGTGTTTATTTCAAGAAGCAAGGTTTCCAAGAAATTTCCCAGCTTTTATAAAATTTAACTAATATTGGATATGCCATTAAAGTTATACAATCTCATAGTTCTTCATAAAAAATTCCACCAAAAGAATGCAAAAACACAGTACCAATCTGTTTTGATAACAATGTTGACAGATACATTAAATAAGCAAAGGTGCAGAATCAGAACTATAAAACTAATGTAGGTTATTTCAAGACGTCATTTATTACATGAACCATAACTGCCATTTGGTTAATGACTTTCCAATCATTTCTTGTAAAGGATCCTTTCCATAGTAATAACATTGACTTTTCTACACTGGGAATAGGATTAGGGATTTCTATGTCAGGAAGCTATTTCTTTAAATGGCATAGACTATGATTGCATTAAAACTCCATCTCTGCTACTTATTAACTTAGCAAAGTCATTCTGTTTAAGTCCTTCCACAAGTTAATTAAGCCCTCTGAGCCTCATTTTCCTCACCTGTAAAAATGGGTTTAAGAGTATTTGCACTCCCTACTCTATCGGGCTGTTGTTAGAATAAGGATTTGTAAACCTTAAAATGATAAGTAAAATGAGTTATTGTTATTATCACCATTTTGAAAAAAAAAATAAGTACAGGAGTTACTGGTCTGCTGGTTAAGGAAACCCCATAAACATTGCAATGAGAGGAAGCATAAATAGTGGATACATAGCTGACCTTGAATCATGAAGATATGGGTTCAAGTGCTAAGCCCAACATTTACTAACTATATGACTGAGGAAATCATTTAATCTCTCAGAGCCCTAGCTAACTCTCTAAGACTATATAAATTTAAGAGTAGTCTGCCTTAGTAAAGAGAGCTGCCTTTAACATTGAACAAAAAACTACCATACAATCCAATTCTATTGAATGAGTATTGATAAAGCACCTACTCTATACTAGACACTGCTTCAGACACTTACTAGCTGTGTGACCTTGGCCAAGTCACTAAATCCTGGTTGCCTGAGTTTCCTCATCTGTAACATGAGCTGAAGAAGGAAATGGCAAAATATACTAGACACTGGTCTGGATGCTAAGGATACAAAGACAAAATATGCAGTGAAACAGTCCCAGCCTGTGGGGAGCTTGTATTTTATACAACGGAATGATTTACTTCAATAGAACCTAGAGTCAATCACACAGCTTGTCTATTGGTTGATTACCTAAAGAGTACCTTGAAATAGTTCTGTCATTATGTATGGTCCTTTTATCTTCTCAATCAGATTATCAACTTCTTAAGAACAACACTTTGCTTTCTTCTTCTTTTCATTCCTCTTCAGTAACCAGTGCCATGTTGAATATGCAGTATATGCTCTTAAAGTACATGTTAATTTTTTTATTGAAAAATGGAAGAGTTAGCAAAATTTAAAAGCCAGTTATGGCTTTGGAAATACTTTCCTTAACCTGAAGTACTGTTACGTGACATATCCTACTCAAAACTGCAATATTTAGGGTTTTGAGTAAAACCCCTCAGAAAAAAATGCTTCTCCTGTAAATATTTTTGATTGTGACGTGTTTATGACCGCCTCACCCTTTCCCAATTTAATGATTTGAGTCAATGAATCTGTTTAGACCCAGTCAGCACCTCTTTAGGTCTCAGTTTCCTCTTCTGTAAAATGAGGTGATTGAATCAAATGACATCTGAGAATCTCCTTCTACTTACAGAGTTCTGATCCTATCATCTTGGTTGGGAAGGGATAAGCTTTTAGGTTACATGTTATTTGGAGTACAAGACTCTTTGGACAGCCAGTAAATGGAGCCCTTAGTTGAAATCCTGCCTCAGACACATACCAGTTATGTGACCCTGGGAAGGCCATCTAACCTCTCTCTGTCTTAGTCCCCTCAGATGTAAAAAAAATGAGGGGGTCGGATTCATTGGCCTCTAAAGTCCCATCCATGATCTAAATCCATAATCTTATGGTTCATTTTGCTTAGGTCTCGTTCTCTCTTTCAAATACAAAAAAAAAAAAGGGAGGAAGGAGGAAAAAAAGCTAAATTAAAATTGGTTTCATGTCATACAGTAGAATTATTCACAGGTAGCAACATGCTACCTTTCCCCTGGAAAATAATCCTGCATTAGTATTAGCTTATCTAATAAATGCCTCTCATTTCTAATTTCTAATGTTGGTCAAGGAACTACAGGAATAAAGCCTAGAGCTTGTGCTGTTCTGAGAGATAGAGACTTTGACAGCCTGACTTAATCAAATCTTGTGTATTCTATAGACTCCCCTACAACAATGGCTTTTAAAAAAAATCCCTCAGTGAAATGAGATGACAGTGGAAGTTATCCTGTTCCTAGGATTGCTTGGCATAAAATGCATTAGATTCTTTCAGTTTCATACAGTTACGGAGGGTGGAAATCCAACAGTCCCTCCAACAGCAAAGAAATGAGCAGTTGTCACACAACTCATCTGGAGGGGATTAGGGGTGGGGGGACAAGCCTCCATTTCATCTAATGAAATTTGTAACAAAAAGCTAGAGCCATTCTAAGCTTTCATCCCCTAAAACACCTTTGGCTGGGTTAGCCTAAGAGCTTACTTTTTTTCACAGGCACATCCCTGAGGCAATTTTTATTTAATTCTCTGATAAAGAGCATCTCCCATTTTTCTTAAGATTTGTGAGGCAGCTCAAACACAGACAGTTACACTGTGGAGGGAAATAAGTCATAATTAACTACTTAATTAAAAAAATTAGGCTATCTCAAACACAGGGTTCATAAGTCAGACTATTGAGCAAAAAGGAATCTTTGAGATGATTTGGTACAAACCCTTCATGTTACAGACAAGGAAACTGAGCCCATGAGAGGGAAACGTTTTGTCCAAAGCTATTCGAGTAAGTAGCTGGACCAGAAATCCAGGCCAAGACCTCTGACTCCAAATCTAATGCGCTTTCATAAACATAAGGATCTAGAACAGGAAGGGACTCCAGCTATTATCTAGCCCAAACATCTCATTTGTCAAAGGAGGAAAATGAGACCTATGGAGGTTGAGTGGCTTGCCCAAGGTAACCAAGGTAGTAAATTAGAAAGGGGAGATTTGAACCCAGGTCCTCTGACTCCAGAAGCAATTCTATTTCCTATTTGTAACATATTGCCTCCTCATCCATATTCTTGTAGCTGACAATAGTTAATAATAGCACTCAAATTTTCAATTCATCTCAAGTAAAACCTGACACATAATTCCATTTCTCTAAAATTCATAAAATCCATTATTAAACCTAGGCAAAGACATGTAATTTTTGAATGCAGTATGCTCAATAAGATTGAAGGTTTTCATTCCTAAGTGTCATTGGCAACAGAACTTTCTGCATAATCACCTGCTTTCATTCAATGGGGGGAAATTAACCTGGAAACTTTACCTTTGCAACACTTTTTTTTTTCAGGACAGCAATGGATGAGTAAAATATATGTGATTATAGAAACAGGAGGGAATATTATAATCACAAGTAACCGAAAAAAATTCTGACTTTTCTAACTTCACTTGTTGTTCAGCATTCATTTTCAAAGAGGACCAGTGACATCACGAGTGATGTCTTGACGTGCATGTGAATTGGATTTAAGTGAAACAGAGTTGCACAAAGTCATTAGCCTCACTCTCTCTTCCAGACTCATCAGAGTCCAGTGGCAGGACAAAAGTCAGGATGACTGGCAATGGACCTAGACCCAATGGATGACCTTTGCATCTTTGATGTCTGCCCATGCTCTAAGTGCTCCACAGTGCCTGCTTCAGCTGCCTTCATGGCCACTGGAACAAACTGTTGTCATCCACTTATTCTACCATGGGAAGTCTTCACATGCTTAGGTTAGACCTCCTCCTAACTCACTGATGGGTTTGTGGCCTCTTGGTTCCCATCCTGGTTTAGCCCATCTGCAGAGATGGTTTGACTGGGGTGCGGCTGGTGCACCTGTTACAACATCTTGGATCCATAGTTGAAAGTTGAGTGAGAGGAGGGCAGAGCCAAGATGGTAGAATAAAAGCAGTGACTTGCTTGAGCTGTACCCCAGAGCCCTCCAAATACCTGTAAAAATGGCTCTAAGCAAATTCTAGAGCAGCAGAACCCACAAAAACACAGAGTGAAACAAATTTCCAGCCCAAGACAACCTGGATGGTTGATTGGAAAGGTCTCTTGCACCATGCGGGGAGAGGAGTGCAGTTTAGCGTGGGCCCTTCAGGCAAAGACCAGGTCTCAGCAAACCTGGAGTAGGCCTCAGAGGACTGAGTCACAGATAGCTGTGATGGTTTCCAAACTTCTAAACCCATAAATGCCAAAGACAACTTAGAAGATCAGTAGGAAAGGTCTGTTGGACCTGGGTGAGAGAGGAGCTCAGTCCAGCCCCAGTCCCGGCATAGAACCCAGGGCGGCAGCTGCTTCTGGAGCTCTTGGCCCACAGATAGTGGGGGTGGGGGAAAGGAAAGCTAGAGGCTAATCAGAGGGGACTGCAGGGATCTCTTTGCTGGTACTGAGGCAGAATTCTCTTGCTTTGCCTGGGCTTGAATCTGGGTTGCAGTTGTGAGTGACGGTCCTGGGGCAAGAAGGAGCACTAGCTTGCTGGGGTTTGTGGTAGTGGTAAAAAGGGAATCCTCACAGTTCCAAGGCAAAAAAGAGTGCCTATGGTCACTCATAGAGCAGAGCACTCATAGACCAGGAAAGGAGTAAACATCTCGCCCTTGATCATAGCACCTTGGAAGAACTAAAAATATACAGGTCCCTAGAAGTATCTCTGAAAACAGCTGCACAAAACCCCTGAAGCTTGGAATCATGAGCAAACAGTGCAAAGAAGTCAGACCATAGAATCTTACTTTAGTGACAAAGAAGATCAAAACATACAACCAGAAGAAGACAACGAAGTCAAAGCTCCTACATCCAAAGCCTCCAAGAAAAATATGAATCAGTCCCAAGCCATGGAAGAGCTCAAAAAAAAGGTTTTGAGAAGCAAGTAAGACAAGTAGAGGAAAAACTGGGAAGAGAAATGAGAGTGATACAAGAAAATCATGAAAAACAAGTCAACAGCTTGCTAAAGGAAACCTCCCAAAAAACTGAAGAAAATAACACCTAAAAACAGACTGACTCAAATAGCTAAAAAGGTCCAAAAAGCCAATGAGGAGAAGAATGCCTTCAAAAGCAGAATTGGCCAAATGGAAAAGGAAGTCCACAAGCTACTGAAGAAAATACTTCTTAAAAATTAGAATGGAGCAATGGAAGCTAATGACTTAAAGAGAAATCAAGAAATTTTAAAACAAACCAAAAGAATGAAAAAAGAGAAGATAATGTGAAATATCTCATTGAAAAAACAACTGACCTGGAAAATAGATCCAGGAGAGATCATTTAAAAATTTTTGGACTACTTGAAAGCCATCATCAGAAAAAGGATCTAGATATCATCTTTCAATAAATTATCAAGGAAAACTGCCCTGGTTTTATCGAACCGGAGGGTAAAATAGAAATGGAAAGAATCCACCAGTCACCTCCTGAAAGATATCCCCAATGGAAAACTCCTAGGAATATTATAGCCAAATTCTAGAATTCCTAGGTCAAGGAGGAAATATTGCAAGCAGCCAGGAAGAAACAATTCAAGTATTGTGGAAATACAATCAGGTTAACACAAGATTTAGCAGCTTCTACATTAAGGGACCACAGGGCTTTGAATATGATATTCTGGAGGGCAAAGGAGATAGAATTACAACCAAGAATCACTGCCCAGCAAAACTGAGTATGATCCTTCAGGGGGAAAATGGACATTCAGTAAAAGAGAGGACTTTCAAGCTTTCTTCATGAAAAGACCAGAGTTGAATAGAAATCTGACTTTCAAATACAAGACTCAAGAGAAGCATGAAAAGGTAAACAGGAAAGAGAAATCATAAGGGACTTACTAAGGTTGAACTTTTTACATTCCTGCATGGAAAGATGATATTTGTAACTCATGAGACCTTTTTCAGTATTAGGGTATGTGGAGGGAAAAAAATAGATAGATAGATAGATAGATAGATAGATAGATAGATAGATAGACAGACAGATAGATAGATGGCACAGGGTGAGTTGAAGATAAAGGGGTAACATTTAAAAAATAAAATTAAGGGGTGAGAGAGGATTATACTGGGAGAAGGAGAAATGGAGAGGTAGAATGGGGTAAATGATCTCATATAAAACAGACAAGAAAAAGCTTGTACAGTGGAGGGGAAGTGAGGGAAGGTAAGAGGGAATGAGTGAATCTAATTCTCATAGGATTTGGCTTAAGGAGGGAATAACATACCCACTCAATCCTGTACGGAAATCTATCTTACCCTACAGGAAAATAGGGAGGAAGGGAATGGGAGGGGATGACAGAAGGCAGATTGGGGGAGGGGGTAGTCAGAAGCAAATACTTCTGAGGAGGGACAGGGTCAAACGAGAGAACAGAATAAATGGGAGGTGGGATAGGATGAAGAAAAAAACAGTTAATTTTTCACAACATGACTACTATGGAAATGTTTTGCATGACTACACACATATAACCTGTATCCAGTTGTTTGCAGTCTCAATGAGGGAGGGAGGGAGAGAATTTGGAGCCCAAAGCTTTAAAAACAAATGTTAAAAAATTATTTTTACATGCAACTTGGAAATAAGATATGCAGGCAATGTGGTATAGAAATCTATCCTGCCCTACAAGAAAATAGAAGGGGAAGGGGATAAGAGAAGGAGGAGGAAATGATAGAAGGGAAGGCAGATTAGGGGAAGAGGTATTCAGAATGCATGCCATCTTGGGGTGGGGGGAGGGGTGAGATGGGGAGAAAATTTGGAACTCAAAATCTTGTAGAAGTGAATGTTGAAAACTAAAAATTAGTTAATTAGTTATTTAACAAAAAAAAAAGAAAGTTGGTTGATAGGTGGACACCAAAGGTGGATGAAAACAATTCAGCAAGCCCTCACACCAGAGGTGCTAGTTCTCCTGAACACCCCGTACACTTCACTTAAGGAGTCTTTGAAAAGAGAGACGTTATGAGGAGCTTTAGAGGCAGAGTTGTGTATTAGATAAAAAGCCCAACTTGAAACTTGAAAGACCAGAGTTCCACCTTGAATACATACTGGCTATGGGACATTAGCCAAGTCACTTGACTTCTCAGTGCTACAGGCACTGTACACCATGCACTTGTAAATGGCAGAGAAGGTGCTGATCTATACTGGTAGAGGAAATTTCCCCACTTAGGAGTTCCCAATATAAACAAAGTCACATGTCTTTTCCTATAAGAAGCATAAAAATGTTTTCATGAAACAAAAACTATATGGTCCTAAGTGAACAACTCCCAAATTACCAAAAGCTTCTTTTCTTTAAAAAAAAATCATTCAGGATAAAGTGTTTCAAGATACTTCTGATAAGAGAAGGAAATAGTTGTCAGTTTGCTGTGGAGAAGCTTCATTACTTTCAGAAATTTCTGATAGATTAGCAGGTAACTAATTCACATTATAAAAGGTTTCCTCAACTTTAGAAAAGTATTCCCACCAGGGTTCCTTTAAAAGCAAACCTCCCACACAAGAAGTATTTATTTACAGATCATTAACTGTTGGGCCAGGGGGTGCAGAAAATCTGAAAGAGCTACATATGACTGACAGCTTAATCAGAATTGAAGATAAACCATCCCTGCAGCCAGGTTTAGAGGTCTGGAAAGTAGATTCATAACTGGCTGATCTAGAAGGAACCTAAAACATTAACTAACCCAAGCCCCTTATTTGATCAATGAAAAATGTGAAGGCCAGCAAGGAGAAATTATTTCCTCAAGATCACAGAGCCTAGTTAGAGGTACTTGCAGGATTGCAGTCTAAGTTCTCTGACTCCCAAACCAGTGTTCTTTCTTCTACACGGTACAATGTTCTTTCTGATCTAATTTTCAAATATTTGATTTACAAATTCTTTTAGGAATATAATACATCTTTATTAATCATGCACTGTGTGGAGAACCCTGTAATTGGCACTGGGAAATATCCAAAGTTTGGAAGAGACATTGTCTCTACCTGCAAAGAATTCACACTCCTAGATGTGTGAGAGGACAGAGGGCAGTGAATACCATCCACTAAGCTTTAATACATCATTCAATCTAATGAATATTTATTAAAGTCCTACTAAGGAAGCTAGGTGGTGCCATGGATAGAGGGCCAGACCTAGAGTCAAGAAAACTCATCCTCCTGACTCTATATCCAGCCTCAGACACTTACTAGTCACTTAACCCAGTTTGCCTCAGTTTCCTCATCTGTAAAATGAGGTGGAGAAAGAAATGGCAAACCACTCCAATATCTTTGCCCAGAAAACACCAAATGGGGTCATTCGGAGATGACTGAAAATCAACTGAACAACAACAAAGGCATTACTATGTACTGGAGATGTAAAGAGAGAGAGAGTTCAAACCAGGGCTTATGTGAAGTCTTTGAGAAAGGAAGAAGGGTAACCTAATTACAACAAAGATATCAATAGGATGATATATCTGGATGGGGTGAAACTGAAAGGAAAAAAGGTTTCTGGATGATGGCAGAAGATGGCTTAGGAGATCTGGAAATGGAAGCAAAAAGTAGATTACTTCTCCAGGCTTAGTTGTTGGGAACACCCAGTAATGGGAAGGGTAACAAGAGTTGTGATGCCTGCTGGGGAAAAGCCATGTTTCCATGATTGCAAGGATATAAAAGGTGTATAAGAGGATGTAATCCAATAGGAAGACCAGGTTGTTAACTATAGAATAGGAGTTCCACCAAGTATAATGGAAGACGAGGACAAAGTAGGATAGATGGATAATACAAGTAGGAATAAGATGCATGGGAGTGAGGGACCTTTCCTCTAGGAAGTCTGACTCCAAATCACAGGAATTGTGAAAGTTTGCTAGCCATAGGACACAAAGATCTCTAGGGACTTAGATTTACAGCTGGAAAAGACCTTAGAATTAATCTAGTCTAATGCTTTCATTTGAAGAAACTGAGGGCCAAAAAAGGGACTTGCTGGGCAGGTAAGTGGAAAAGTTTGGATTTGAACCCAAGGTCTCTGACACCAAATCCAGGATGCTGTGTCTCAGCTGGAAAACCTACTGTTAGGCTGGGTCAAGTAGGCAACTCCTCAGCATTGGCTCAACTGTGATAACTACAGGTACTCCCTGCTAAGGACTCCAGTTTCAATGCCCTTCTAAGTGTTGGAGTTGTTGTCCTTCATTCTCAAAGAGGACCAATAACATGAGGAAGCTGATGTCTTGACTTGCAAGTGAATTGGATTTAAGTGAGGCAGGGCTGTGCAACTTCACCAGCCTCACTCTCTTCTCCAGAGCCATCTGGGTCCAGTGGTAAAATACAGACCAGGACAAATGGAGATTGCCTCAGGTACAGTGGGAGACCCTGGACTTTTTAAACTGAGGTCTTTCCCAGGTCTCAGTTTGTCTGAGGCAATACCCATTCAGTGACTAAGGCTGGGTAAGAAATGAGGCCAAAAAATGGCCTCTTTTACCTACTCAAAAAAATTCAGTCTGGTAGGGGATGACTTTCAGGGGTTCTAGCCAGAACAGAAACAATTGCTATTTACACTCACTCTGAGCAACAAAACCCAAACAATGACCAACTGAGACTTGGGTTGGGGCTCATTATTGGCCAATTAGTGAGAGCCAGTGAGAGAAGGCCAGTAACAGTGGCCCCAGCAGCCATTTCCTAGAGAGAGCAATCTAAGGGCATGTAAGAGGGGGTACCCAAATTGAACAGAAACAAAAGTTGAAATGTAAAGGAAAGGCCTTCAGATACAAAACAGACATTCCCCAGTCTAGAAAGAATCTGAGGCAACAATTGCTCAATTGCATTTGAAGAAGCTAGTAGGACAATGACCTTGCCTCGAGGGCATAGGTGGCATTCATGTTTGTGTGTCTATATGAAGTATGAGAGATGGATTTGACTGAATTAAAACTGATCACCGTAAGGAAGGGATTCTCAAACTTTTGGACCTCAGGACTCCCTTATTCTCAACAATGATTAAGTGCCCCCCCCCCAAGAGCTTTTGTTTCTTTGGATAATGTCTATTGATATTTGCCATATTATAAATTAAAACACTTAGTATTATAATGAAAATAGCTTTGGCCTTGAGAATCCCCTGAAAGGGTCTTAAAAATCCCAGGATTTTTTTTAAGAACCACCACCCTAAGGAAATATGTACTATGGGAAAGACCTTTTGAGCCAGGAAGGATTGTCCAACCAAACAGGATATTCATCTATCTCCTACCTGGGGATAAAATACATCTGCAATAAGGCTCAGAATGTCTCAAAGAGAAAAGTTTCCTACTGATCCTAAGCTAACTATTATTGCCCTAGCTAAAAGAGCACTGTAGAAATCTAGCTGAAATAAATACTGTGTCATTCTGGCTGAAGATAGTACAGTATCACCCAGACAACTCAATAGTTGAAGGTAGAAGAGGATGTCAATTGCCAAATGAAGAGTGGGCACAGGAAATCCAGTGGATTGACCTATCCCACAGCCATACCATGCCCTAGGAAGAACTCAGTGGCAAGCAACCTACTTGATCTAGTGGCTGCCTGACACTGATTAGCAGCCACTGTCCAATAGCAGAGCAACTTCTTGACCAGCCCAGAAGTGAATCAATATAGCAGTCATCATGTCCTGCAAGTGTGGGGGCATCATTCATCTCAGAAGTGAACTGGGGTGGAGCAATGGTTGGTAGTCACCACTTTAAGATGGAATCTACTCTCCTTCAAAACAAAAAAAGTAGAGGAAAGCGGTCTCCTAGTTTCCAAGGCTGTTGTATTTCAGTTCTTACTATACTTTCTCTGTAAATATTCTTTTGTGAAATCTAATGAATGTTACTGGGACAATAGATGTTGGGGAGATGGTAACCATTGAAATGGTATTGGAGAGATGTTAACTGGTAATTGATATAAGGAACACACCCATTGGGAACTCCAGAGCAATAGAATTAGTAGAAAGACAGTCCTCAAATGCTTAGAGTTACCCATAGAATCCTGACTGATCTTGCTTTGGCCCTAACATGCTAGTTTGAGTGAGAGTTGACAAAGTGAACCCTAAAATCTATGTGCTACCTTAGAATACCATTTGATTCAAATACTAATATTAATTAGAGCTAAAATAAGTGGGAATTTAAGAGAAACATATACCACAATTCTAACAGTTTTTAAGTTTAAAAGAAAGAGAGCAGATTGGTAGCTTGATACTTAACTTCTTACTTTCTAACAGAAAGAAGAAAACAGAATTATTCTATTCCATAAATGTGTCCTGCAACTAGCGATATAAAATCCCCACAGCCAAAAGCAAGTACTAGCCTATCAAATGAAATGGAACAAGCAAAAAAGTTACATGCACCAGTGTGAAGGAGACTCTGACCTTAATAGTACCTTTTTTCAGAATGTAAGACAGCAGTGACCAACATACAAAGCAGAGACAGAGGATACATATACCAGGACCATCAGAGACACCTGACAAATGTCTGTTGAATTGAATTTGTTAAATTAATAAAAGGGACAAATAGTTGGAGACTACATTAATTTTTTTTAAAGGGAGAGAAAACAGGATAAGCTTCAGAAATCAAGGGCAAGGGATATATTCTGGTTTCTCGTAAGCAAGTTTTCATGGAGGGAAGGGGCTAGGAACGTGCTTGGTGCATCTACGCAAAATAAAATCATGTATTTGTATGTTTTGATCAAGAGAAACAAATGAATAGGATCGTTATTGTTTTTATTTTTATCTTTCAGTAAGAAGTCAGTGTGGATTTAGGCACCAAACCCTCCGAAAAGTTTCAAAAGGAACAGTAGTTTACTGTTAACTACTTTACCTAAATGAATTTAAGTTGTATGAGTATACATGCATGCGTGTGTGTGTGTGTGTGTGTGTGTGTGTGTGTGTGTGGTGTGTAAGATAGGAAGCCCTGTCCAGAGAAGAGGAGAAGGAATTACTTGAGAAATCTTAAACTACCCAAACAACCTTCAAATGATCAGAAAGGTCAGGGAAAAGGGGAAAGACCAAACCAGAAGCAGTCGATTTGGAGGACTTGGTGAAGAAAAGTGAATTTAGATAGGGTGCTGAAAAACAGAAACAGGGAAGCTTACAGCTTCACACCAGTAATGAGTGAGAAAGGGTCATTTTAGCTAACCTAAGTACTAACTTAGCAAAAGGAGAGACCGAGTTTCTTGGAGGCTAGCTGTAAAACAAGCCTTGACAACAGAGTAGGGGCAGAGAGAGGTACGCAAGGGAGATCATCAAGAAAAGCAGTCTGTTCTAAATTAAAGTCTTCTCTTTGAGAAAACCAAGGTAAATATTGGGTGCTTTTTTACAAATTAATTGCTATTGTTTGAGCAGAGGCTTTGATAATTGTTATAATAACTGGATCCAAAAGGCTATTTCTGAGTGGTTGTCTATTTTATGAATTGTAAAGGCATATTTAGAAGCAGCCTAGGAAGTTCAAAGAAAACTAGCCTTGAAGTCACATTTACTAGCTATGTGTATACTCCTGGGCTTCCATGTGCTTAGGACTTAGCTTCTAAATCTTAGACTGCTAAATATCCAGGTTGATTGAAGGAGTTCCCATGCCAAGAACAAAATCATGCCAGTATTTATGTAAAAATAAAGGACATATGAAGAAAGATGCTAACTGTATCCAGAGAAAGAATTGATAAATAGAAATATATAGAGAAAATTCTATTGTTACTTTTCTCATGCTATGTCATTAAATAGTCGCATGTTAAGCTAATAATAAAACTAATAAATACAAAAAAATAGAAAGATAAAGAAGTTTTTTTGTCTATGATAGTCAATAATAATTCTGAATTTCTTTAAAGCCCCCTCCATAAGAAAAGCATAGTAGAAAGGATACTGAAAGGAGCACTAATGTGGATTCCCCTGCGAATTAGCTATTTCTTTCCAAAAACTTCAGAATTTATTTCTATTTGTCTTCATGACATGAATATCCCCTGCATCCTAAACTACTAGTTCTAACTAGTACTTAGTTTCCTCATCTCTGAAAATGAAGGATTTAAATTATTTGAACTCTAGGGTTCTTTCCAGCACTCCAGGTCAGATCTGATTCTATAAGCTATCAAGATTGCCATCTAATGGCAAAACCTATAAACTACAAGTATATAATACTGGAACTCACAAGAGATGCCAAAGGGAGGGTATGGCAATTTGTAGGTAATGACACAATGCTACTTCCAGAAGGAAAATACCTTAGATAAAAACGTCTTTATTTTTTTTGTCTTCATAACATGAATATCCTCTGCATCAAAAACTACTCGGAAAACTAAGATAAGGCAAATCGGTTGGCATCAATCAATTCCTAGATTCTGATCTAAACAGCATGAGTAAACCTAACAGTAAAGAAATCAAGGTGAATGAAGGGGAAAAGTGAGATCCAGCAAATGACTATAGACAAGGGGCTGCATTTACAACACCCCACACTTTAAAATAAAAAAGACCGTTAGAGATAATCTTGATTTTTTTTTTCCTTTCTGGTTGCCTTTGGTGATTTGTTCAATTGAAAAGACAGGAACACTCATCAAAACCTTTTTTTCCCTTAAAAAACAAAAACCTATTGATACTGTAATGGGGAAAAGAGGGATAATTTTGGAGAAATATATTATTACTTATTGTGGAAGATGAGAAACATTAAAAAAATGATAATTTAATGGCTCACAATAATTCAATTCAAAAAGCATTTATATCATGCCTATTATGTACCAGACATTACACACAGCACTGAGGATACAGAGATGAAAACAAAAAGTCCCTGCCTTGACAGACCTTATATTTTACTGGGGAAAAACAATAAATAGAGATATAAGTAAAAATATTTTTTCAATGTTTGTAATGGTTTGCTTTCCACATGCCCAGCTCACTTAAGGGCAGCTAGGTGGCACAGTAGATACAATGCCACCTTCCTGACTTCAAATATGGCCTCAGACATTTACTGGCTATGTGACCCTGGGCAAGTCACTTGTCCCTGTTTGCCTCCATTTCCTCTTCTAAAAATGAGCTGGAAAAGGAAATGACAAACCACCCCAGCATTTTTGCTAAGAAAGTCCCAAATGGGGTCATGAAGAGTTGAGCATGACTACAAAATGAGTAACATAACAAAAAAGATCACCTAAACTGGAGGCAGCCACTTGGGAGACTCCAGGGCCCTGCTTCTTAGAGAAGAAATCCAGGCATCCCCTGCCATGTGAGAGGGAGTAGTCTTCTTTCATTGGCTGCCAGCTGGAACAGATTGTTCTTTATAACTATCTGATTGGGACAGTCTGTTGCTCTTTTTTCTTGCTGCATCCAGACATGGAAGATCATACACAGTTCATGCATATTATAGGCACCATGAACAGTATCAGGAAAGAGGGACACCTCCCCCCTCCCACCTGTCCTTTTAGGTTTTGTTGCTTGGGTGTTTCTGCTTCTGTTCTTTGTCCTCAATTTCTCAGGTGCAGGCAATAATGCCCACCTGAATAGAAGTTAAAGCCATGGTGACCTTGAAAAGCGGATTCCAGGTGGGACCTTGCAGTCAGAAAGACTATAGCAAGGAAGCTCTGAGAAAGCAGGATGCCTGGGAATCAAGGTCTAAGAGAACTGGGACAGAGCTATGAACCTAGTGCCCTTCCACTCCCAGAGTATGAGGTTGTATGGGGGGAGGGGGAATTAAGTACCATGCATATTTGGTATGCCTTTTGAAGTAAATATTCCTTTGTAAAAAAAAAAAATTCACTTGTAAAAAAAATTCCGTTGTAAAAAAGCTAATCTGACTGCTAGTGGCGGAGTGGAATTGGGGTGCAGGGGACTCCCCCTACAATTGGAGAAACACAATCAGTGGGACCATTAGTAGAGAACCTAGTAACCTCAAACCCCTTTAAGGACACCGGACCTGGGTAATCAGTACTACATAAAGTAAATTCAAAATAATTGGGGGAGGAGGGGCAGGAACACACTAACAGCTGAGAATATCAGGAAAGACTTCATGGAGGTAGTGGCATTTGAACTGAGAGTTCAAAGGGGGTAGTGATTGTAAAAGGGAAAGTGAGGAGAGAGAGAAATCCAGGCACACAAAGGGATGGAGCCAGGAAATGAAGCGTCCTGCACAGGATACATGCACAGGAAACAGTGAGTCTCATTGGAATGTGAAACATGTAATGGGGAGTAATGTGAACTCAGTCTGGAAAGAAAGGTTAGAGCTACATTGTGATGGGCTTTAAGTGTCAATCAAAGGATTTTGTGTCATACTTTGGAAACAACAAGGAATCATTGCAGCTTCCTGATCAGAGAACTGATAGAGTCAGACCTGTGTTTTAGAAATATAAATCTGCTAGCAGTGTGGGAGACCAATGGGAAATGGAAGATAAATAGCAGAAACATTAATTAGGAGACCATAGCAATGCCTATAGGTAAGGAGGACCACAACAGAGTTGTGGCTATTCAGGTAGAGAGAAGGGGACAAATGCAAGTGTTGTGGAGATAAAACCAAAAAGACTTAGCAACCAATTGGATATGGTGGGGTAAAGAATAAAATGTAGGAAGCTAGATGGCACAGTGGAAAGAGCACAAAGCTTGGAATCAGGAAGACTTAACCTTCCTAAGTTCAAATCCAGCCTCAGACACTTACTACCTGTATGGCCCTGGGAAAGTCACTTAACCCTGTTTGCCTCATCTGTAAGATGAGGACAAAATGGCAAAGCAGTCCAGTATCTTTGCTAAGAAAACCCCAAAATGGAGTCACAAAGAGTTGTACAAGACTGAACAAGAAGGAACAAAACATTGAAGATGACTGATGTTGAAAACCCGGGTTACTGGGAGGATGGTGGTGTCATTGTCAGAAACAGAGGACTAGGTTTCAAGGGAAAGAAAGGTGAGTTCTGTTTTGGATATGTTAAATTTGAAATGGTTATGGGACATCTGATGGAGATGTCTAAGAAAAAGTAAATAGTGATAATCTTGGAGCTTAGGAGAGAGATAAGGTTCTGTGTGTGTGTGTGTGTGTGTGTGTGTGTGTGTGTGTGTGTGTGTCTGTGTGTGTGTGTGCATGTAGTTGAGTCATCTTCATCAAGATGATAGTTGTATCCATGAGAGCTGATGAGATAACAGAAAGAAACAGTATAAAAAGAAAAAGAGAAAGGAGCCCAGTGCAGAGTCCTAGGGTACATTCATGAATAAAGGGCAAGATACAGATGATCCAGAAGGGAGAATAAGGAATGAGGGAGTGGTCCAACAGCAGAGAACAGCAACATAAAGACCTAGAAAGAAGGCATCAAAGGGAAGAGGAGATTTACACTGTAAAAAAACTGTAGAAAGGTCAAGAAGGGTGGAGTTTGAAAAAGGGCCATTAGATTTTGCAATTAAGACATCATTTAATTAAGAAACTGTTCAAGAAAATTACCCATGAAGGTTTTTTAATTATCATTTGATATGTCAAAGCTCTATAATGCGTATTTCTCCCATTCTAGCAGTTCCTCAGATGGTCACTAAGAGTGTTGTTACAAAAATTTCAACACCCGGCAGCTTTCTTGGTGAAGATCCACTTGTAACTTAGCTAAACTAGTCTTTGGGACAGTAGTTATACAGTCCCTTATCAAGGTATAGGAAAGATTTTTGATGCTGGTGGGACTGCCACAAATTACCACATGTGAAAAAGAATCAATTGTTTAAAAGCCTTGGAGTGCTCCACATCACTGAGACATCAGAACACCTTAGGGGAGTCTTACTTGTGAAGAAAAGGAGAGAACCATTCTCCCTTGGACATCTGAACTAAGAGCAGCCAACTCTGTATTGGCCTGAAGTGGCCTTGATCATGTATTCTTTTACAATTCACATCACTGGCAGATTTCCATTCAGCCAAACTTAATATTTGCTCCCAGAGCAAATTTTCCTATTTTTAACTTCCTTGCCCCAAGTAAATTATGTGCAGTTTGGCAAGCTTCTCTTCCCTTTCCCTCTTTTTTTCCGAGGGAAGATAAATGTATATCACTTTCCCTAGAGCCCCTGTTTGTTGGTGTATTCGTTTGCCCTGTTCTGGTTACTGCATTGTAATTTATACAGAGTACCATACATTTTCATTTCAAACAAAGTATGTGTTTATCCTTTGGAGAGTAGGAATTTAATTTTCTGCCTCACCCAGCAATATCATTTTAACTATGTGTTGGTAAAGTAAATGTAATGTTATTCAAAAAAGGGCAAAGGGAAAGAGAAAGATTTAGGGGAAACCAGAAGGCTGAATTTTTGAATATACATTTCCCCCACCAACAGGCCAAAATTCTATGGTTTCACCGATGATAATAACAAAATAGACATGACAGAGTACTTTAAAAGGCTCTAGGTCACTTGAAGCAATCATTCTTTAACTGAGATGAAAAGCTAGTATGTTAAGTCAACAAGTATTTGCTGGATGTTTACTATAAGCTGAATAGTGGATGAGACATTACAGTGTCTAAAGTCTCTCAAAGCTTACAAACAGGCTACCATTTGGACGATAATTCTAGAATTAGCAGACATGCGCCGGGCAGCAAGGTGACTTAGTGGATAGAGCGCCAGCCCTGGAGTCAGGAGGACCCGAGTTCAAATGCGGCCTCAAACACATAATACTTTCTAGCTGTGTGACTCTGGGCAAGTCACTTAACCCCAATTGCCTCTCTAAAAAAAAAAAAAAGAAAAAGAAATGAGGAAGGCATTAGGATTTTAGATGTCTCCAACAATACTCAGCTATTCACAGGATCCTTCATTCCATTCTCTATATGCCCTTTGTCATTTGCTCTCCACGAAAATTCCTTCATCTCTGTGCCCCTCACTTCCTCAGATGCAAAATGAGGGAGTGGAAATAAATGACCTTTGAGGTCTTACCTAAATCAAAGTCTAGAGTCCTTAGAAACCTATAATGAATCAAAATGCAGAGCTGATGTGAAGGGTTCTCACATGGGAGTCAGGAGACCTGGTCCTGGCCATAGAATCTTCAGGACTTAGTTGTATGATAATAATTAACATTTATAAAGCACCTATAGTCCAGGCACTGACAAGCACTTTACAAATATTATCTCATTTGATCATCACAACAACCCTTGGGAGGTAGGTGCTATTATTATCCCCATTTTGCAGGTAAGAAGATCGGGGCAAATAGAGGTTAAGCTACTTGCCCAGGATCACATAGCTAGTAAGTATCTGAGGTTAGATTTGAACTTAGGAGTTTCTGACTCCAGGCCTACCACTCTATCCACTGCGCCTACTTACTTCACTAGTTTGTGCCTTGGTTTTCTCATTTGCCAACTGAAAGGGTTGAACTATATGATCTCCAACCTTACTTTCAGCTTTGAAATTCTATGATTCTAGAATATTTCAACAGCAGATTTCATCTGAGCCTGGATCTCAAACTATGAAATTTCAGGTGAGAAATAGTTAAATGAGATGTGATACATGGTCTGGAGCTAGGCAGATTTCATGTGGAGTTTACATTCCACTACAGAATGGATAAACATTAAATACCTTCTACATGCTAAGCACTGGGGATACAGATAGAAAAGGAAGATAACGCTTTCTCTCAAAAAGCTAACATTCCACTTGGAGAGTCAACACATAAAAAAGAGTTTAACTATAGGGCAGATCCTTAGCAGATAACAAAGCCTAGGAGTCCTTAGGGTGGAACAGTAGGTCAGATGGCAATGCTTAGGTCTGGAGAGCATAGTAATGTGATAGAGAGTAACACCCAGGTAAGCTTTGAGAAAAATAACAGTGAAGATGGTAACGTCCAGTGGTTCACCATTCTATTTGAAGGATTGTAATTACTATCATGTCATGGACAAATGGCTGTTGAATAGTTGAGTAGTAGTCCCAAGGCTTAGAATGAACAACACCCAAGGAGTGGCTGATGTGTTGGGGTGGGGGGGGAGGGGAAGTGATCAGAATACAGCAGTGTTGGGCAGCTAGTGCTTGGTGGGAAATAGACAATAAGGCTAAGTTGGGATAGGAGAAATTCCCTTCTCTCTTCCTCCCTCCCCCCCCTTCCTCCTTCTCCCTGCATCCATCTCTCTTTCTCTGTCTCTCTCTCTTCCTGCATAATTCAATTATTATCTTTTATTATCTTTAGACAAATCACTCCCAGATCAGTAAATCTAGTCTTTATCCCTCCTTAGCTATTGTCATAATCACCTGATGGACATCTCTACCTAGATGACATATAGGCATCTCCAACACAGCTTGTCTAAAATTAAACTCATTACTGCCCTCCACATCCAATCCAGAAGCCTTCTTCCTAACTTCCCTACTACTTACAAAGCCACCAAAATCCTTCTAACTGCCCAGGTTGGAAACTTCAAATTTATCCACAAAACTTCCATCTTCTTCACTCGCCACGTCCAGTCAGTTGTCAGTCAATAAGCATTTATTGCTAAGTCTTGTCAGTCTCTGTAACGTCTCTCACAAGTGGCCACCACTCTCATTTGGATACTCATCACTTCCTGTGTGCAGCTAACTGGTCCCCTTACCTCAGCTACCAAGCTGATGTTTCTAAAGCACAAGTCTCAACATATCATTTCCTATTGGATCATAGAATCATAGATTTAGAGGTGGAAGAGTACTACGAGCTCATTTAGTACAACTCCCTTAATTTTATAGATGAGGATATTGAGTCCCAGAGTGATTAAGTAGCTTCACTTTTATATCCAATACTATCAATTTTACCTCCCCTAAATTCATGGACCATAATTTGTTTGGTCATTGCCCATTTGATGGGCATCCCTTCAGCTTCTAGTTCTTCACACAACAAAAAGAACTATTAAATAATTTTATACATATAGGTCCTTTTCCTCTTTCTTCTATCCCTATGGGGCATAGGTCTCATAGAGGTATCACTCAGAAACTGGGGTCGAAGAGTTTGAAAGGTTTAGTAACTCTTTACAACATTTCTTGCATCTGTCCCCACTTCTCCACTCATGCTGCCCCTTTTGAAATCCTCTTCTTTCATGGCCTTTCTCAGGCACTAGCTCCTCTATAAAGCCTTTTCCAATTCTTACTGAACCAACTACCCCTTTCTCCCCAAACCAGGATAAAAGTGATCATTAACTTCTCATATTTCTTGTAGCACTTTATCTGGACTCCTACTATGCCTTTATCACATTCTACTATCTATAATATATATGTGGATAGATAGATAACCCCTCTATTAAATTATAGACCTCCAAGATAGAAAGATGGCACTGATTTTTCACTTCAGTATCCCCAAGGCCTACACCACACATAGTAAAAACTTAATACATGTTTGGTGAATAAACAAATTCTGTTTTCTGTTCATGGAATGAATTCGTGGGTTCAGTTACATCATCTCTTTGTTCAAAATCTTTCAATGACTATTATTTACAAAATACAAACTTCTTTCACAAGCATGGTACCCTTCATAAAAGATGGCCTGCACACTAGATTTGGAACAAAGTAAGTTATTTCTAGGGTATTATGCCTAAAGTTATCTCCTAGTTCCTTGCTTCCTGAATTCTGACCATAGCTATCATTTTCTTCCCACTGATAGCTTATTTTCCTGGATCATCCTACTACTTATTTCTGGGCTTCTTAAATCCCTGCTTAGCTGCCCAAACCCCAGCCCTGCACCAAAAGCATGAAATGAGGTCAGCAGATAGGCTCATGGTAAAAACGTCATAAAATAGAAAAGGGAGACATGACAGACATTATTAAATTTATTTCAGTCTCATTAACTAATGTCTCTTGAACCTATTTTATTTCATTTATTCCTTGCATATTTCTTTTAGATCCTAAAAACCATTGGTACAAATGTCATTATAGTTTCTGATAGAGAAAAAGTCTCCTTCAGAAATCTATCTTCCTTCATAATAATGTTTTATAAGATATAAAAAGTTCTATTTCTTAGTTGAACAGTAAATTTGACCTTCAAAAGGTAGCAGGTAACCTCAGGAACACATATATTTTAATCTTAAGAGATTTTGTCCTAACTCTACAACCTTGCTGATAACAAGAGTGTGAAATAGTTCCAGGAAGTAAAGACAGGTGCATTTCCTTTAATGATTTTTTTTCTTTTGAAGATGTCCTATTCTTGGTCCATCTGCAAGTTGTAAAATGTCTTGATACTTTGCTTCCTTTTTTGTGGCTTTATAATAACTAGCATTTATATATCATTTTAAGGTTTGCAATATGCTTTGTACATGTTATCTTATTTGACCCTCACAACAACCTTGTGAAGTAGATGCTGCTGTTATTCTCATTTTACAGAGGAGGAAATGAGTCTTGTGGAAGTCAAGTGACTTGCCCAGGGTCACACAGACAGTATCAGCACAAGGAACTCATTTCCCTCCCTATGGCATCTGCTCCCCTCATCCTCCCAGCTGAAGACCTGACTTCATACTTCATTAAAAAAAATTGACACCATTCACCATGGGCTCCCTCTTATCCCTTCCTCCTCATCATACATCTCTCAGATGTCTTCCTCCTGTATCTCCTCATTCACTCTGGACTCTGAATTTCCTTATGAAAAGGTGGTCCTTCTCCTTGACCAGACTACACTTGACATGTGCCCTTGATCCCATCCCCTCCAAATTTCTCCAGCACATAACCCACACTATCAACCTCTCTCTCTCTCTCTCTCTCTCTCTCTCTCTCTCTCTCTCTCTCTCTCTCTCTCTCTCTCTCTCTCTCTCTTTCTCTCTCTCTCTCTCCAAACTCTCCCTATCAACTAGCTCCTTCCCAACTGCCTACAAACATGTCTACATCTTCCCTGTTCTTAAAAACCCTGATTTGTTCCATCTTCCCTACCACCTATTATCCTACATTGCTCCTTCCTTTCATTGCTAAACTTGAGAAAGCCATCTACAATTAAGTCCTCAACTTCTCTCTCACACTTCTAAACACTCAAAAAACTGACTATTCAACCGAAACTGTCTTCTCAAAGCTACTAAGAATCTCTTAATTGCCTAATCTAATGGCCTTTTCTCAATTCGGATCTTCCTTGACTTCTGTGTAACATTGGACATTGACAATCACAATCTTCTTCTGGATAATCTTTCCTCTCTAGGTTTTCATGACACTGCTCTTTCTTGGTTCTTCTCCTATCTGTCTGACTTCTATTTCTCAGTCTCATTTATGGATTCTTCATCTATGGCTTCTAAAGATGAGTGCCCCCTAAGGTCCTATCTGGAATCCCTTCTTATCATTCAATTCTATATCACTTGATGTTCTCATCTCTATGCATATGAATCCCATACATATATATATATATATAGGTTTGGAGATTTCATATATATGCACGTGTGTGTGTGTGTGTGTGTCTGTGAGTGTCTCTGTGTGTATGTGTCTGTGTGTGTGTCTGTGTGTGTATGTATATACATAAAATCAGGATTGGAGATATAGATAAGTTTTGGACATGGCAAGTTTAAGATGCCTTTGGGATATCCAGTTGATACGACCAAGAAGCAATCATAGATTTGTGACTGTAGCTCAGTAGAGAGATTAGGGTTGTAGAACATACATTACATATATATAGACATAGATATATACACATACACACACATACACACAACATATATTTATATATGCCCATATATGCACACATATACATCTATGTATATATGTGTATCTATGTATATGTATATAGAGAGACACAGAGAGATTCATTTATATCTAGAGATAGATTTGGGCATTGATAGGTACAGATAGCAATCAATCTAGCTATGGATATCAGTGTGTGTGTGTGTGTGTGTGTGTGTGTGTGTGAGAGAGAGAGAGAGAGAGAGAGAGAGAGAGAGAGAGAGAGAGAGTTCCAACCCTTATCTCTCTGCTGACCTACAGTCACAAATCTGTGATTGCTTCTTGGTCATATCAAATTGAATATCCCACAGGCATCTCAAACTTGCCATGTCCAAAACAGAACTCATTGTCCTTCCCAAAAATATCCTTCCCCTTATGAATTTATTTCTACTGAGAGCACTACCACTCTCCGAGTCACTCAGGCTCACAAACTCAATATTTTCACAGTGCTAGCTCAGTCCCTTACACCTCCTGCCTGGACAATTGCAATCACCTTCTAACTGTTCTCCCTGCATCATCTCTCCCCATTTCAATCTATTCCCCACCTAGCTGCCAATGTGATTTTTCTAAAGCATAGATCTTACCATATTACCCCTCATCTTCAGTAAGCTCCAGTGGTTCTCTATCACCTTCTGGGTAAATATTATCTCTTCTTGGCATTTAAAACTCCTTATAACTTGATTCAGTCCTACCTTTCCAGCCTTCTTATACCTTAATCCCCTCAGTGAACTCTGTAATCCTCTTAACTCTGGCCTACTTGAAGTTCTTTGAACAGATCATTTTTCCACAGACTTTCTCCCATGCTTGGAATGCTCTGGTCCCCACACCTTCATCTCTTCTTTCATCATCTGACTTCTTTTTAGATTCAGCTCAAACACCACCTCTGCACAAAGCTTTTCTTTGTCCTCTCAATTGCTAATGTCTTCTCCTTCCATATTACTTTCCTCCCTCTCTCCCACTCCACTTCTCTCTCTCTCTCTCTCTCTCTTCTCTCTCTCTCTCTCTCTCTCTCTCTCTCACACACACACACACACACACACACATACATAAAATCCCTGCTCCCAAGGAAACATCTTATATGTGTATACATACATATATATAGATAGATAGATATAGATATACACATGCATATCTATATCTATCTATCTATCTATCTATCTATCTATCTATATATATATATATAATATATATATATATATATATATATATATATATATATATATGCACATATATAATGTTTCCTTGAGGACAGAGGATTTTTTTTTTTGCTTTTCTTTGTATCCCCAAAGTTTAGCAATGCATTTCTACATACCTGGCACATAGAAAGTGCTTAATAAATATTTACTGACTCACAGTTCTTCTGAATTCAAAGCCAGAACTCTAACCATTAACTTACTTAGTTGTCTCTGTGAAAACTTATTCTTTGTGTGAAAATTACTCTTTGGAGAGAGAGGTCTACATCCAAATTTCAGCTTTGCGTTTCTCTTCCTTATAATTGCAGTAAAACTGATTCATGATTATAATTCACCTTGATACCAGAATTTCTTTTTTGTCCTTAACAATCCAAAGTAGCTTTGAGTCAACAACCTGTTGTGTCAAATAGCCTAAGTCCCAATTCTCAGTAAAGTTCAACTCAGCAAAATGAGTTCCATTTCCAAAATGGTGAGTTCAAAGTAATCATGAGTCAACCAATTGGAGCTGTTGAATAGACATAAATGACAAGGTGATTCAAAATACAACCAGGTAGACAAGTTCACCGGGGACACCTTATGGTCAGAACTCAAGGCATGAAACAGCAAATATATATTTGTTACACCAAAACTGGTGCTGAAGTAAGGAAAGTGGTAGTTAAACCTAGTTACCATACTATGATCTGCCAGAGACAATTGGCTAGGCTCCAAGTTTTGCATGTAACACTGCCTTCTATGCTTGGATGGCATGCTTATAACACATACCCCAAATACTGCTCAATTTGGTTCCATTCAACAGGAATTTATTCAAGTTTATAAGGTTATGGTTTCTTTTAAAGAAGATTACATTTTTCCCCATATACTCACAACAGACCGTAAAACTTAGAAGGCTTTGTTTGTAATGCAACTCAAAGATGTGTTCTTTTTCTGTTGTTTCTCAGTTATGTCTTACTCTTTGTGATCCCATTTGTGGTTTTCTTGACAAAGATAATGGACTGACAGCCTATGAATTTGAGTACTGGGGAACGTAAATTTGGAGTTGTCATCCTATAACCCGTGAACCCAAAGGTTGCTATGAGGTCCAGACTTACAACAGGAAAAAATAAAGTATGTATATAAGTCAATGAATTGCACAAATAAAATCAGAACTGAAGACTGGACCCTGAAATGTTTGTAAACTGTCAAGACCTCTGGCAATTAGATTAGGGTCATTTTATGTTTGTGAATGTAATCTATTTGTTTGACTATCTCATTAATTTATTTTTTGCTTATTAAACAGGCTGTTCTCAGCTTTCATAAAAATACATGAATTTGTCTGAGCAGCATAAAGCTCACAGATGTATGGCATCAATCCAGTATATGGGACATGACCAAATACTGTCTTGGCATAAAAAATGGCACAGGAAAAGAATATTTCAACAGATAAGGCTGTTTCCTTTGACAACCACTGTTCTCCATAACTGTTTGCTTCCTTCCCCTGTTCCCACACCTACCTTTCTCTAGCTGTTTTCTCTGCTGAGCAAACTATACTTCAGATTCTGGTGCTTTACCCATTCACCTGATTATCTCCCTAATGAGCTGATTTGGATTCTGCTACCAGCCCTTTCTGCCCTACTGGGCATTCCCCATGACCTATCCTTGGACTCAAGCACTTGGCTCCTGCGTATCCTTCACCTGGCTTCTAATTGAATGCTCACACATAACTTTTGCTTTGTCTGGAAGTACATTTTCATGGAGGTCAAGTGAGGCAGACATGCTGCCTGCTAAGGAAGCATGTTAAGGCCCACCTTGCTTCCTCTTTAAAAAATAAAATAAAATAATATTACAGTTGGCAGGGGTTAGGTGCATTGTACCCCATAATCTAGAAAAAACATGTAAAATCTTTTGGCCCTCCCTTCATACCACAGAAGAAGTCTGAATTACTATGATATTCAAATATAAAATATATGGATATCATACAATACTATACATACATTTTATGCATTTCTGAGTTTCTAAAGTTTTTTTTTTTCTGTGTCATCTACCAGCCTTTGCATGTCATTTGTGGCTTTCATGAAACTCCCCAAAAATTCTCATTTAATTTCTTATGCTGACCCATGTTGATATATCAAAATCACAATGGAGAAAGTCTCAGTGTGAAATGAATACTGTATATTGATTTCTTTGTCTTAAATTCTTTTTTTCTAATTTTTAGCCCTTAGCTTAATCTGAAATCCTTTTGTACCTTGATTATCAAAGGCATAACCAGTTTCTAAAGGGAAACTACGTCAAAGTTAAAGTAAAGAACACTTGTACTCTTTTTTTTTTTACCACATAGCCTCACCTACATATGATGAAATGGTACTTCTCATGTGACATCTCTCACATCAGCATATTTGACATTCTGTACCCAGGCATATACCTCTCCACTAAGAGCTGGAAAGTGTATTTTGTTATCTATCTTCTAGAGTCAAACTTAGTTATAGTATTTCATAAATAACAGTTATTATAAAATTGCAAAAGGCCTTGGAAGTCATCTATCTAGTTCAACCCTCTTATTTTGCAGACAGATCAGGAAACTGAGGCCCAGAGAAGGGAACTGATGTGTTTCAGGCACCATATTTAGTAACTGGCAGATCTGGAATATGACCTTGGCTCCTATGATTCGAAGTTCAGCTTTCCAAGTTCAGAATGCTTTTCATTAAACCTCAGTGTATCCATTAATTTGAGGTCAGTGCCAATGTAATTGTTTTAATTTACGTAATTGTTGTAGAGCACACGTTGTTTTGCTGGATTTGCTTTCTACTATTTAATATGACGTCAGTAACAATTTCCTCCCATTAACATTATTATAGTCGTAGTGTGTATTTTTCTTGTTTTGCTTTCTTTGATATCCATCAAAGGCAGCTGGGTAGAAGAATTGATTAAAGCCCTTGGTCTGGAGTCAAGAAAATCTGAGTTGTATGATCCTGAGAAAGGCACAATCTCTGTTTGCTTCAGTTTCTTTAATGGTAAAATGGGAGTAATAATTGCACCAATCTTGCAAAGTTGTTGTGAAGATCAAATAAGATATTTGTAAAGTTCTTAGGACAGTGCCTAGAACATAATAGGCACTATATAAATGCTTATTCACTTCCCTTCTCCCTCCCCATCAATTCATGCTTTCCCTTATTTCTCCATTTTCTTCATTTCTTATGGCACAATAAAATCCCATTACATTCATATGCCACAGTTTGTTCAGCTATTCCCCCATCACTCACTTGTTTTTCAGGGTTTTTTTTTTAATGTTTTGTATTTGTTTGTCTTTTTCTATCATGAGTCTGTTATGAATATTTTAGTCTACATGGGACCTTTCTTTCAGTCTTTTACCTCCTTGAGGTACATGCCCAGCATCAAAAGATATGAACAATTTAATAACTTCTTACATAATTCAAAAGTATTTTACAGAACTGTCACCCCAATGTACAACGCAGCCAAAAGCATATTAGGCTAGATGTTTTCCCATGGCCTCTCCAACACTGACGTCTCTGCCAATTTAACAGGCATAGTATAAAAACACAAGGTTGTTTTCATTTGCATTTCTGATTACTAGTGATTATGGAGCATGTTTTTATATAAATATTGATTGCTTTTATTTCTTTTTTTTAAAAAACAGTTAAAAAAAACTGAAAGGTATGGAACTATCATCACTAGACTTGGCCTTGGAAGAGAAGAAAAAATGAATCACATTCCCATCTTTATAGAAATAGAAGATTTCAGGTGTGTAATATTTTATACACTTTTACCCTTGATTGATTTGAGGTGTATAATATTTTATAAACTTTTACCCTTGATTGATTTGCTAGTTTGACTGAACTGACTTTTTTCTGTTTTTATTTTGTTACAAGAGATGGCTCACTGAAGGGGGAGGAAGGTTAGAAAATTATTATTTATGGTATATAATTATATATTACATATAAATCATTATTATTAATAATACTATATCACATATACTATATAAATTATTTTTGATGTAAATTATTTAGAAATTGAAGGTGATATGAAAACTAAAGATACCAATAAATATTTTTAAAACAGAAAACTTCATATCCTTAGAGTATTTATGTATTTAGAAATTGCTATTATTATATATTTGTATAAA